>NC_137879.1:3355157-3475157 GCF_963924005.1 Protomyctophum bolini | reverse complement strand
CTCACCCCCCCTCACCCCCACCCTTCAACTGTTTTACCATTTGTTACCATGGCGACTAATGCTGGCAGCAGCTTGTCCCTCCCTGCATGTGACCCACGCCTCTGTCTGTCTGGATCTCTCCTCCACTTAATTGTCCCTCTAACGTTTTAGTCTATAGTTTTTATTTGTTGACAAAATTGTCAATGTATTATTTTAGTCTCAGTTTTAGTCACCACAACTTCGTTTTTATTTCTTTTTTATTTCACTTTTTTTGTCAGTGAAAAAAGGGTTAGTCGACGGACATTTTTCCTCATAGGTTTAGTCAACGAAATCAACACGGACATGAATGAAATAATTCAACATCATGGTTGTGTGTGTGTGTGTGTGTGTGTGTGTGTGTGTGTGTGTGTGTGTGTGTGTCTTCTCAGGGCTGTATACCTCTGCAGGGCTGCCAGGTCAACGAGCTCACAGCCAATCCAGACGAACCAGGAAGACACCTGTTTGAGATCGTACCAGGTGAGCCGTCTGCGTTGTTGCTTGATTTACAGTAACGTTTACGTTTAAAGGGGGCTTTCAAACGGGATGCGAGGAACGCACGCGCCTGGATCAACGACATGTCTGCTCAAGAGGGGCGCAACAACGCAAGCGTGAAAAAGAAAAAGAAGTAGAGCTGGGACTCGATTAAAAAAATTAATCTAATTAATTAGAGGCTTTGTAGTTAATTAATCTAGATTAATCGCATATCAATATTCAACCTGAAACATGCGAGAAACCTTTTTTTTCAAATGGTTTTTGGTATCCCAGTGAATCAATGAATAGTGACTACAGGATACCACTCATTTTCAACATTTTACTGTCATTAATATACCTGTTGTGGAAATAATAATAAAAAGTCACCCCATTCTGTGTTGCCTAGAACTGGAGGTCTGAAAAAAATGTAGTAACAGTAACAAGTACATCTCAGTGACATCACAAAGCTGTACTTACTTCATATTGTTACTGTTTTTTGTCAGACCTCCAGTTCTAGGCAACACAAAATGGGGTGACTTTTTATTATTTCCAGTTTTCAGTACTATAGAAAAGCGCCCAGTGAGAAACGTTCCGCGGTGAAAAAAAAGGTGCGATTAATTTATCTGTAGTTAATTAATCTAAATTAATCGCAATTAGTCCCGGCCCTAAAAATAAGCTAAACAGAATCCAGGTCTGGTGAGTGTGCACGAAACGAGCATGTGCGCAACACATTCACAGGACCTGCACGCTCACGTCAATTTACGCTCGCGTTGTCGCACTGCAGCGACTTCTCCGTGCAAAAGCGCGCAGGTCTCGTTGAAAATCACGTTCACGTTTGAAAGGCCCTTAAAGACATAAATGCCAGGAGACCAGAACTGGAAGAAACTGCGCTCACTCAATGTTAGCAGTATTTGTAGTATAGATCAACAGTAGAGCACAGTTTGAAATTTTCACCATATGGCCAGAGAAATAGTGAAGTCTGTGTGTTTGACTGGGGTTTGACTGGATTGACTACAATGACCACAATGCTTTGGTGCACTGCCCCACCTTGTGGAGAGGAGGAGGGCTGTCTTTTACGCAACGTCTTTTTTTTTGGGTCTGGAAGCGAAGACACATAATTGGACTCGCTTTGATCGCAGGTTCTCAAAAGCATGCCTTCGCAGTAAGACCCCAAGTTGTACATACACACAAATGGCCCAGCAGGTGCCATTGATCATGCAATAATATGATCAATCACATGGAGCACATGCATATGATGTGAGATTATGACAAGCTGAAAGGAGGGATTCCTTTCAGTGGCCTCACTCACGCCATCTGCTGGGCCGTTTGTGCATGCACAACTTGGAGTCTTACTGCTCATGCAGATACTTTCCAGGACCTCCGATCAAAGCAACATACTGTATATGGAGTCTGTCGTACTGTATATGGAGTCTGTCGTACTGTATGTGTCTTCAACATACTGGAGTCTGTCGTACTGTATGTGTCTGTCGTACTGTATGTGTGTTCGCTTCCAGACCTCCCTAAAACAACATACTGTATATGGAGTCTGTCGTACTGTATGTGTGTTCGCTTCCAGACCTCTCTAAAACAACATACTGTATATGGAGTCTGTCGTACTGTATGTGTCTTCACTTCCAGACCTCTCTAAAACAACAGACCTTATAGTCTGTCGTACTGTATGTGTGTTCGCTTCCAGACCTCTCTAAAACAACATACTGTATATGGAGTCTGTCGTACTGTATGTGTCTTCACTTCCAGACCTCTCTAAAACAACAGACTGTATATGGAGTCTGTCGTACTGTATGTGTGTTCGCTTCCAGACCTCTCTAAAACAACATACTGTATATGGAGTCTGTCGTACTGTATGTGTCTTCACTTCCAGACCTCTCTAAAACAACAGACCTTATAGTCTGTCGTACTGTATGTGTGTTCGCTTCCAGACCTCTCTAAAACAACATACTGTATATGGAGTCTGTCGTACTGTATGTGTGTTCGCTTCCAGACCTCTCTAAAACAACAGACTGTATATGGAGTCTGTCGTACTGTATGTGTCTTCAACATACTGGAGTCTGTCGTACTGTATGTGTCTGTCGTACTGTATGTGTGTTCGCTTCCGGACCTCCCTAAAACAACATACTGTATATGGAGTCTGTCGTACTGTATGTGTGTTCGCTTCCAGACCTCTCTAAAACAACAGACTGTATATGGAGTCTGTCGTACTGTATGTGTGTTCGCTTCCAGACCTCTCTAAAACAACATACTGTATATGGAGTCTGTCGTACTGTATGTGTCTTCGCTTCCAGACCTCCCTAAAACAACATACTGTATATGGAGTCTGTCGTACTGTATGTGTGTTCGCTTCCAGACCTCCCTAAAACAACAGACTGTATATGGAGTCTGTCGTACTGTATGTGTGTTCGCTTCCAGACCTCTCTAAAACAACAGACCTTATAGTCTGTCGTACTGTATGTGTGTTCGCTTCCAGACCTCCCTAAAACAACATACTGTATATGGAGTCTGTCGTACTGTATGTGTGTTCGCTTCCAGACCTCTCTAAAACAACATACTGTATATGGAGTCTGTCGTACTGTATGTGTCTTCACTTCCAGACCTCTCTAAAACAACAGACCTTATAGTCTGTCGTACTGTATGTGTGTTCGCTTCCAGACCTCTCTAAAACAACATACTGTATATGGAGTCTGTCGTACTGTATGTGTGTTCGCTTCCAGACCTCTCTAAAACAACAGACTGTATATGGAGTCTGTCGTACTGTATGTGTCTTCACTTCCAGACCTCTCTAAAACAACAGACCTTATAGTCTGTCGTACTGTATGTGTGTTCGCTTCCAGACCTCTCTAAAACAACATACTGTATATGGAGTCTGTCGTACTGTATGTGTGTTCGCTTCCAGACCTCTCTAAAACAACAGACTGTATATGGAGTCTGTCGTACTGTATGTGTGTTCGCTTCCAGACCTCTCTAAAACAACAGACTGTATATGGAGTCTGTCGTACTGTATGTGTGTTCGCTTCCAGACCTCTCTAAAACAACAGACTGTATATGGAGTCTGTCGTACTGTATGTGTGTTCGCTTCCAGACCTCTCTAAAACAACATACTGTATATGGAGTCTGTCGTACTGTATGTGTGTTCGCTTCCAGACCTCTCTAAAACAACAGACTGTATATGGAGTCTGTCGTACTGTATGTGTGTTCGCTTCCAGACCTCTCTAAAACAACAGACTGTATATGGAGTCTGTCGTACTGTATGTGTCTTCGCTTCCAGACCTCTCTAAAACAACAGACTGTATATGGAGTCTGTCGTACTGTATGTGTGTTCGCTTCCAGACCTCTCTAAAACAACAGACCTTATAGTCTTACAGAGACAACATGGAGTCTGTCGTACTGTATGTGTCTTCACTTCCAGACCTCTCTAAAACAACAGACCTTATAGTCTTACAGAGACAACATGGAGTCTGTCGTACTGTATGTGTCTTCACTTCCAGACCTCTCTAAAACAACAGACTGTATATGGAGTCTGTCGTACTGTATGTGTCTTCACTTCCAGACCTCTCTAAAACAACAGACTGTATATGGAGTCTGTCGTACTGTATGTGTCTTCGCTTCCAGACCTCTCTAAAACAACAGACCTTATAGTCTTACAGAGACAACATGGAGTCTGTCGTACTGTATGTGTCTTCACTTCCAGACCTCTCTAAAACAACAGACTGTATATGGAGTCTGTCGTACTGTATGTGTCTTCGCTTCCAGACCTCTCTAAAACAACAGACTGTATATGGAGTCTGTCGTACTGTATGTGTCTTCACTTCCAGACCTCTCTAAAACAACAGACTGTATATGGAGTCTGTCGTACTGTATGTGTCTTCACTTCCAGACCTCTCTAAAACAACAGACTGTATATGGAGTCTGTCGTACTGTACGTGTCTTCACTTCCAGACCTCTCTAAAACAACAGACTGTATATGGAGTCTGTCGTACTGTATGTGTCTTCACTTCCAGACCTCTCTAAAACAACAGACTGTATATGGAGTCTGTCGTACTGTATGTGTCTTCGCTTCCAGACCTCTCTAAAACAACAGACTGTATATGGAGTCTGTCGTACTGTATGTGTCTTCACTTCCAGACCTCTCTAAAACAACAGACTGTATATGGAGTCTGTCGTACTGTATGTGTCTTCGCTTCCAGACCTCTCTAAAACAACAGACTGTATATGGAGTCTGTCGTACTGTATGTGTCTTCACTTCCAGACCTCTCTAAAACAACAGACTGTATATGGAGTCTGTCGTACTGTATGTGTCTTCGCTTCCAGACCTCCCTAAAGCAACAGACTGTATATGGAGTCTGTCGTACTGTATGTGTCTTCGCTTCCAGACCTCCCTAAAGCAACAGACTGTATATGGAGTCTGTCGTACTGTATGTGTCTTCGCTTCCAGACCTCTCTAAAACAACAGACTGTATATGGAGTCTGTCGTACTGTATGTGTCTTCACTTCCAGACCTCTCTAAAACAACAGACTGTATATGGAGTCTGTCGTACTGTACGTGTCTTCGCTTCCAGACCTCTCTAAAACAACAGACTGTATATGGAGTCTGTCGTACTGTATGTGTGTTCGCTTCCAGACCTCTCTAAAACAACAGACCTTATAGTCTTACAGAGACAACATGGAGTCTGTCGTACTGTATGTGTCTTCGCTTCCAGACCTCTCTAAAACAACAGACCTTATAGTCTGTCGTACTGTATGTGTCTTCGCTTCCAGACCTCTCTAAAACAACATACTGTATATGGAGTCTGTCGTACTGTATGTGTCTTCGCTTCCAGACCTCTCTAAAACAACAGACTGTATATGGAGTCTGTCGTACTGTATGTGTCTTCGCTTCCAGACCTCTCTAAAACAACAGACCTTATAGTCTTACAGAGACAACATGGAGTCTGTCGTACTGTATGTGTCTTCGCTTCCAGACCTCTCTAAAACAACAGACCTTATAGTCTTACAGAGACAACATGTAGTCCAGGAAGGAAGTGGGACAAATGCAAAAAAAAGAACATGTTAGTCTAGTTTTTATTTATTGATTACGCTGTGCCTTATTTCCTCTCAGTGGGTGGACTGAGAGCGCTGCTGAGGGGCCTCTCGCCCAGTAGTGGGAAAAGTACTCCCATCTAATTTACTTACGTACAAGTATCAATACTGCAATGTATAAACTACTCTGTTAGTATTGTGCAGAATGTCCCATTTCAGCATTGTGTCGCATTGTGAGCTTGTAGATCTGCTATTTTCAAATGTCTGGAATATGTAGGGCTGAACTAAAGTCAGTGTGATTTCTAACTAATCAAAATCTACAAAGTGACAAGTAACAAAACAAATCATACTTCATATGTAGACCTAATGGAGTAGAGGGTGAGGGAAACCCTCACCCTCATATTTCCTCATATGCCTTTCCTCATATGTCTGACTGGACGTGCTGAGAGCTGGACCTATCAGTGGTTTACAGACATATTTGCTCCTGATTGGATCAGAGCTGATTGGAATGCACTGGAATCATTACTCACATCTACTGTAGTTGTCCTTCTGGGTGTCCAGCAGTAGGGGGCGCTGTTGACCAAGTCCTCAACCCCATGCAGTCACAGTGTAGAGACTCTCCTGGTCAAATATTACTTGACTACAAGTTGCTCTGTAAGAAAGGAAAGCAAAGGTACTATGTTTACCCAGGGTAACTGGACTAAGCTTGTTTACAGCCAGGCCTGCTCATAGAACATTTCATGGTAGGGGTTCAATGCCTTGTCCATAAAGGGCACTTCAACGGTGGTAATTTTAACGTGCCGGTCCGGGGATACGAACTATAGCGACCTTCTGATATCAAGACCGCTCCGCAAACCGTTCGGCCACCGCTGCCCCACTGTCACTTTTGTACTTGGAGTTACTGTACTGGGTTTGGGGTAGCCTATAGTTACTGTACTGGGTTTGGGGTAGAGCCTATAGCTTTAAGACAATAGAGGGGTTTCTGCTTGAAAAAGCACAATCCACTTCATCATCCCTAACAGTAACAGAGCTGTTAGAGGAGCCTGTCTCTCTGTGAGATGGGATCCCGTCCCGAAGCCCATTCTGTGTCATTTAAGGTCACCATCATCCAGAGGCTGTAAATCTCCCCCCCCCCCCCCCCCACCCCAAACTGCTGTAAGTCAAGCAGAAAATGCGTTCAGAAGAGAAGGAGAAGGACTCCAGGCTGCCCAGATGAAAATATGAAAAGAAAGACAGGAGATGAGAGAATCATGGAGGCCTCTCCATCATCTGAAGACCTCTAGCTGTAGATCAACCTTTATGAGGCTGTCACGGCTGACAGGCTGTGTGTGTCCACACGCACGCACGCACGCACGCACGCACGCACGCACAGTACCCCAGGGCTTGCTTAGAACCCAGTGGGCTATTGCTTATTGATTTGGGTTCAACCTGTAATGTTTGAGTCGAGGGACTGTCTGTGCAGCCGTTAGCCCCCCGGGCTCTCTCTCTCTCTCTCTCTCTCTCTCTCTCTCTCTCTCTCTCTCTCTCTCTCTCTCTCTCCTCTCTGATTGTGGGGGGGAGTGGGAGAGGCAGAGAGAGATAGAGAGACACACAGAGAGAGAGAGAGAGAGAGAGAGAGAGAGACAGAGACAGAGAGAGATAGACATAGAGAGACAGAGAGAGAGAGATAGACAGAGAGAGAGATAGACAGAGAGACAGAGAAAGAGAGAGAGATAGAGAGAGAGAAAGACAGAGAGAGAGAGACAGAGAGAGAGAGAGACAGAGAGAGAGAGAGAGAGAGAGAGAGAGACAGAGACAGAGAGAGATAGACATAGAGAGACAGAGAGAGAGAGATAGACAGAGAGAGAGATAGACAGAGAGACAGAGAAAGAGAGAGAGATAGAGAGACAGACAGAGAGAGAGAGAGACAGAGAGAGAGAGACAGAGAGAGAGAGAGACAGAGAGAGAGAGAGATAGACAGAGAGAGAGTTCATTTTATCTTGTGACATTCTGCAGAAGACATCATACATTCATTAAGTTCATCACCAGCGACAGCTGATCAAACGCGTACATGGAGTCTGCTGTGCGTGTGCATGGATGCGTGCGTACGTGCGCGTGCCCATGTGTGTGCGTGTGTGTATATATGTGTGCATGTGTATGTGTGTGCTATACATTTTAGTCGCCTAAAGCAAAACACTATAGGAGACTAAAACGAGCCAAAACATTCCAGGTGACTAAAATGTGACAAAAACTAAATGGAGACTATATTCAAAACCAAAAGAACTAAATGACTAAAAATCTAATCTAAATTTGCTGTCAAAATCAAACACTATATAGCTGGCTTGAATCCCTGCACAGACCAACATTCCTTTTAGCGGCAGGTCTGTTCTGTGTCAGTCACCCGGGGGAGGGGAGGGGAGGGAGGGAAGGGGAGGGAGGGAGGGGAGGGGAGGGAGGGAGGGGAGGGGGGTCTGTCTATCGGCTAACCCCCTCCCCCCCCCCCCCCCCCCCAGTAAGCCTCTCTGTGTGTTTTATTGATGGAGAGTCAACATCACGGAGGAGTGTGAACCTGAACCACGCTCTCACACTAAAGCTCTCTCTGGTCTGCAGGCCTGGCCGTCAGTTAGTCTGTATATACGGCAGGCAGGGACCTGTGTGTGTGTGTGTGTGTGTGTGTGTGTGTGTGTGTGTGTGTGTGTGTGTGTGTGTGTGTGTGTGTGTGTGTGTGTGTGTGTGTGTGTGTGTGTGTGTGTGTGTGTGCGTGGTGGCGGGGGGTTAAGGATGATTTGTGGGAGGGCATGAGGGGAGAGGAATCTTCTCTCTGCACATAATAACGTTTTCTAGAAAGAAACTGCAATACCAATATTGTCCTTATCGGATTGAAACAGGACAACATAAATAATCCTATACTGCCATCCATCCAGACAGACAGACAGACAGACAGCTTGTGTCTACGCGAGCAGTTCTCTGACAATTTCATGTCTCGGTCCCCCTCCACCCCCCCCCCCCTCCCCTCCCCTCCCACAGATTGATATGTTGTTCATCATGCATGAATGGAGTTCCATTTGGAGAGATTTACAGTACCGGGTAGAGCCATGGAGGGAGGGACGACCAGTGTTGATTTTGACAGCAGAATGTAGTCTGTAGTTTTCTACACATGGTAATAATGGGGGCCCGATGCTGGAAGGAACAACATGATTTGAGATTGGGGTCCGTGTGGCCAATTTAATATAATTCTAGGTCTCCTTGACACACCAGCGCCGTGGTGCGTATGCGTGCTTGCGTGTGCACGCGCGTTTGTGTGGTCCTTTTTTGTGCTTGACACTTTTTAACCCTGTTTTTAACCTTTTGTGATTGATTTCATGCTTTGGGTCAATCTGCAGCACTCTGTGAACCCATGTGAATGAGAGGCAGCAATACCAATCAAATAGGCTACGTTACAAGTGTGCGTGTGCGCGTGCGCGTGCGTGCATTGGCCTCCATATAACCATCTGAGCCCATCTCCCGTATGGAGAGATGGGCTATGCATCAGTACAGTATGGCTATGTATGCACTGGACACATGTCTTCTGAATCTAGTCAACCAGGCCTGCAGTAGGATGTGCACTGGACAAAATAATGTGCATGGCATTATTTAAATTAACTAGAACTACGATGAAATGACAGAGAGAGAAATCAACTTTGAAGGACCAGCCGACAGGAGTTTTCGTGTTGCACGGTAAGACTACTGTAATTAGTATTACTAGTATATCCCCCCCCCCCCCCCATAAATATTTTTAACTTCATTTTAACTTTTTTAATGAATAAAAACAGCACTATAACATGAAAGTATTCTTACAAATGCATAGTAGGGAAATAATGTCCATGGCAAGGACCGCAACATTTACACTTATTAGCCCACAGACCCCCATTTGAAAAGTATGAAGGTCCCCCAGTTTGACATGCAGAAACTATGGCCAAGTCGCACAGATACTCAACTGTATTTAGTGAGTCGCAACAGATCAAATTGTAGGTGCATTTGCGTCCAAAATGTGCACAATTCTGAGCTCTGGCTTGAGAAAAACTCTTTCTTTTGCAACCTGTGATGATGTGAGCTTGTAGATCAGCTGTTTCCGCCGGAGCGCACGCTTTATCTCCACAAAAGCATGTTTTTGCAACATTTCCACATTTGCGGCGCCCCCTATGGCTGAAATTGGAATTGCTCTCCGTTGATTAAACCACAAACGACTTGGGAATGCAATTGGGGAACGATATGGACTATGACAATTCTGGCTGTGGCGATTTCTTCGGATAGGTCCAGAGATCATGTGTACCGATTTTTGTGAGATTTGCACAAAAGCTGTAGATGGAAGAGCAAAAAGTGTGTTTTGAAGAAAATTAAAAATGGCGGAAAGTCTATCCTGATGCAAATGGGCGTGGCCTATATGGGGAGATGCGTCATGACCAAAGGAATTTAGATTTAAATTGAGATTTTACGACCTACGGTTCAGGAGTTATAAGGCGAAATGTAAAGCGGGCTGTTATAGCGCCACCATGAGGCCGACTGATGTAATTATTCATTGCATTAATTTAAAAAATGATTATGAACCTCCCCTCCAAGTGTTGTAACTGCAGCTCAGACGGTTTCTGAGAGAAAAATACTTGATGTGAGTTTTCGCATTTTCCCCTGTAAGTGGATGGGAATATTTAATTCACTAATAAATTTGTTATACTTTGTTAAATTGGAAAAAAGGGCTTCGTTAAGACCTCCATATTGTTATGGTCAATGCTTGTGTGAAAAGTGGGAGCGATTGTTGCAGGCAGTGAGGAGCTACGGCAGTGTTTCTGACACTGACATTCATTCATTCAGACATTGAGTTAATTATAATTATAATTATAATAATAATATGATGATGATGATATGATGATGATAATTGCCTTCACCATGGGTGGGTCAGTCGTTTAACTTCCCCAACGTTAAGCCGTGTATGTGTTCCACAGCACAGCCATGCAAAATAACACTGACAGCTATATGTAGGTGACGAAAGCTTGACCTGCATAGCAACAGTTGCTAAACTAATTTGGATTGGACATTATTGGACAATGGCTTTTTGGGGTGGGGTTTTATAGCGAAGGGCTGATTCCTAATACTTTGGTCATGCCCATGCAGCTCACATCACGCGTTCCTATTTATACATATAACCGGATTATAGGCCGGCCGCTGCCCGAGGAACATTTTGAATAATAACACATTTAGGCCGGACGTTAAAATAAAAAAATAAGTCTAAGTCTAAATCCTGACAGTTTACTGAAATACCTCATGTTTCTATGTCAGTGGTGCTCAATATTTCATGTCAAGGACCCCAAAAATTATAATGTAATTAATTGGCTTCCGAGACCCCCCCATCTGAAAATATGTCATTCCAGGAACCCCTCAGAAGCAAAGATTTGAGTTGAAAACGTTGGCTCTGAAAGAATATATTATATTCAAAGATTTGTGCCGCATTTTCACGATTTTTCTAAAATAGCAGACCTATAGAAGCTCGCTATTAGCTCTGCTATTTTTCAATAGCGAAATTATAACGTAATGCCTTAAAACACCGAAAGGGGTTCCCGCCCAAAATGGGATAATAATAAAAAAGATAACTTGTGTATAAAGTGTGCAACAGGCCTTTAATCAACCTCCCCCATTATGTTCCCCTCTGCCTGCTAAAGACAGAGGAGTGTGTTCTAATAGGGTTACGGAAGTGCCCTTGAGCAAGTGTGTGTGTGTGTGTGTGTGTGTGTGTGTGTGTGTGTGTGTGTGTGTGTGTGTGTGCGCGCGCGCGCGCGTGCGTGCGAACGCATGTGCGTTTGCACACAAGTTTGTTTGAAAAGATGGGAAGACAGCCAGCCCCATCTCCCAGCAAATTGCTCACACAACAGAGAGAGAGAGAGAGGGAGAGAGAGAGAGAGAGAGAGAGAGAGAGGGGATGGCAGACAGGGGGAGAGAGAGAGAGAGAGAGAGAGAGAGAGAGAGAGAGAGAGAGAGAGAGAGAGAGAGAGAGAGAGAGCAGTCTCCTGTGGGATTTGCGTCTCCCCAGGAGGGCCAGAGAGAGAGAAAGGGACCCGCTCTGTCTGCACTGTTTCTGGGCTAGTAGAGGAGGAGGAAAACAGAGAGAGAATGAAAGAATGAATGAATGGATGGACAGAGATAGAGACAGAGATAGAGATTTTTGCCTGAAACGTTGCAATTGTTGCCTCTATAAATAAAGTAAGTCTCGGAGCTCTATAATAGAAACTAGGATGTTCTTTCTCCTCTTGGATGGATGTATGGACACAGCCAGCTGAAGGACAGGACAGAAGCAGGACTTATTCTACCATGGGTTTTTTAGTTTTTAGTTTTTTCTTTTTCTTTTTGTAGTTTTTTCCTTTTACAAACGGGGGCTGCTGCATGACGGTAACATGCCATTGGTCCGACCTCCCGTTTGTCCGACCTCCCATTGGTCATTACTATATCCCTATCTCTAACCCTGACCTAAACCTAACCGCAAGCACGGGAGCAAACCTAAACCTAACCGCAAGCACGGGAGCAGTGCATGTTGGGACTAACGGGACTTGGGATCTATGGGCCGTTCCCCTGCAGGACACACCGAGCATGTCTCACGGTGCAGGAGCTACCTGCGAACGGACCCACTTTGAACTAACGTCTCTGCTGCTGCTGCTGGGAAACCCTGTTTCTGAGCTCCACGGAAACCCTGTTTCTGAGCTCCACGGCGAGGCTTCGGTCCAGAGCGTCTTCCCTCCCTGCAGTGCCACTGCTGCTGGTGACCCAGGGCCAGGGCCAGGGCAGTGCAGGCTCCCCTCAGCCAGCCAGCCATGGGGCTGGCCTGCTGCAAGGCCCCCCCAGGTCGCAACAACAACAACAAACCGTACCTCGCAGGTAAAACTATAAAAGCCAGACAAAAAACAACAAAACCTTGTTGTTGCAGTAAAGAAAAGACTGGTATAAAAGGTGCATTTATATATAGCTAGCGCCTTTATCCAAGGCGCTTTACATAGATTGTGCATTACATTCACCCATTCATTCACACACACATTCAGGAGGAAACCGTGCAAGGCACCAACCTGCACATCAGGAGCAATTATGGGTTCAGAGTCTTGCTCAAGGACACTTCCACACTAACTCTGGGGTTGAGCCCACGGGGTTCGAACTGGCAACCTTGCGGTTACCATCCGACCTGACCCCCCCCCCCTGTCTGTCTGTCTGAAGCTTGTTGTGTCTACATATACTGTGCTGCATGCTGGCTCTAGGTACAGTATAGCCTGTACTGTAAACAGTGTCAGATGTCTGTTCTGTACTGTAGAGAGCGTTGCAGTCCCGCCCCCTACCAGGGCCCGTTCAAAAATGATTTATTTAAAGACCTTTTAAGCCTCGTAGCTACAAAGCCAACTCGAGTTGTGAGAAATCATGACAACAAACAAACATTTTCGATGATTTGTCACAACTCTATAGTTGGCTTCGTATACGACGCTTAAAAGGTCTTTATAAATAAATACTTTTTGAAATGTCTATGAGGGGAAAATGCATAGGGAATTATTTCCCTGCGACGCTCTATAGATGCCACAGTAAACAGATGTCTGCTCTCTAGGCTGTACTGCTGCACACATCACATACTGTACAGACCTCACACTGTTCAGATGTCTGCTCTGTATACTGTCTGCTGCGCTACTGTTACTGTACAGACGTCACAGTCAACAGCCTGCAGCCGTCGTCCACATGATGCGTTCAGCTGCTTCTCTGTCTAAGCAGTACCACAGCGTTATACCAGACTCTGTGAGAGCTATAAGCGACCAGGTCTATGCATATATATGAAAACAAATTAAGGCCAAAAGAAGCGACTATATTAGGGGTGCATCCATGCCAAGGTTGCCGCCTTCATATGGAGTATACGGTTGTCTACAAACATGTTCGTAGTTGGCACCTGCCATACCCTATATACTATAGCCTATATGGGGGTCCGAATATGTCCGTATAGATGGCAGAAAAAGAATGAAAGAGACAGAGACAGGCCGACGGGCTGCTCTGTGAGTACAAAGACATTATTATTGTGTCATCAATATCGGTGAAAATAATCAGCGTTATTATAAGGCATTTTTATGGCCGATTTCGACACACTGTAATGATTATATTGTGCATCCCTAGAAGTGACCCAGTGGTCGTCAAACTATTTCGTGTTTCAGGGACCCCCAATTTTATATATTTGGTCACAGACCCCTATCTGAAAAGGTTCTGTGCCAGCTGGGACCCCTAAAAGAAGATTAATGTTAAATAAATAAAAAATGATTGAAAATGTTTCAAACTTTTTTATGTTATATTATTCAAAAATTCTCACAAATTGCAGTTGTACAAGCTCACACACATTTGTAGATATCTTTTTTTATATTGGGAATGCTTTAGAAATGTTTATTTTCTGATGTGGGTCAAATACATATTAATGTGAGGGTCCCTTGACATACAAGACTACTGGTTTAAACACCATTTAGGAGTCCAAAATCCAAATAAGCAACTACAAACAAGCTAAAAAATAACACAACCCACAAACCACCAATATGTTCAAGCGACTTTACAGAAGAAACAGAGCCATAGAGTATAGACAGAGTTACACAAACTCCATTCACTTCAATGGAGGCTCTCCTACATAGACTTCTATTGAGAATGGGGACAACAATCAGGGACAAGTCCTGGACCGGAAGTAGGTAGAAATGCATTGGACTCACATGGCAACAGCCTGCAGCTTTACTGATCTTAAATCCCTTTATTTTAGATTGTTTTGTAGTAATAGTACAACATAAACATTACAGAGACTTTAGTTGTTACTGTACGATACTTTAAAACAGTTGTCATGTTGTCATGTTGCACATGACAACATGCCTTAAAATTGCGCTTATTTGCGCCGCCCTCTTTGAAAACAATGCATTTCCAACTCCAGCTCGTCTCAGTTCAGGCTGCATTAGAACAGCGCTCGAGCGCTCGGTTTCTGCCCCCTCAATGTCGTAACTCTTCTATTAGATAGATAGAAAAACAAGCCCAAAGTCTCTTCTAATAAGTGGACAACATGGCAACACTGCACGGTGCCGCAGCCTGGCCCAGGGGCACGTTGTTGAATGGACATGGCTGTTAGTCGGGACTGAATAGTTCCCATTCAGTTTCACTGGAGTCGCTTTTTTTGGAGGCAATTTTGGCAATTTCACGTTTTATTTCAGAATCAGATAGACCATTGTAGAGAGACAGGAAATCAAAGGCCAGAGAGCGAGAGAGAGAGAGAGAGAGAGAGAGAGAGAGAGAGAGAGAGAGGGAGAGAGACACGAGGAGCATGCAAAACAAGATTGTAAATCACTTATTTGACATCATTTTCTTTTCTATTGGGGTGGAAACCTCAAAAGTGTTACTTTTCAGAATTCCAATAAAAAAATAGCAGATCTGCTATAGCTCAAAACATGTCGCAATCACCGCCACATGTTTTGTATGTCTGCTATGTTTTTGCACATTTTGTGTGATGCTACAAAATGCGAAGTAGGGCATTCATTTACATTTAAAAAAACAACCCAAAAAAAAAACGTTTTATTTTGTTTTGTTATATCGTATTTCTGTGTTGGCACTAGTCTCTGTGGAACAAGTCCCACAATGCGATGCGACGCATTGTGAGCTAATATTGAGAGAAATATTTCATAAAGCAATATAACATAGGCAGGAAATAGTGGAGGTACGGTAGCCTAATTAATCGGTTTGCAAGATTGGTGAACAAATCT
This sequence comes from Protomyctophum bolini, assembly GCF_963924005.1. Lineage (NCBI taxonomy): Eukaryota > Metazoa > Chordata > Actinopteri > Myctophiformes > Myctophidae > Protomyctophum > Protomyctophum bolini. The sequence continues at coordinate 3,459,885 of NC_137879.1, read as the reverse complement.
TGTGAAATAAAGGGGGAAAAAGACGTTTGTTGCACGCACACAAAACAATAATCTGTCTTAATGAGAGAGACAAAAAAAGCAATTCTCCTGAATGCTGCCTTCCTTCCGGCATGGAAAGGAAAGGAAAGGAAAGGAAAGGAAAGGAAAGGAGTGGCATTTTGGATTTCTTTCACCGTGCAGTAAATAAACGCTGCGTCCGTCCGTGTTCTGGAGAGTTTTACAGACAGACGGGCTGAAGGCCCCTTTGATGTATATGTGTGCACGTCCCTGATGGAGAGGGGAGATATCGTCAGTGTTGTGTGTGTGGCGTGCGTGTGGGGAGACTGTCAGTGTTGTGTGTGTGTGTGTGTGTGTGTGTGTGTGGCGCTCGCTGCTGATTTATCGTGCTGTCTGATGATAAAAGCTGTGCGTTGTCTAAATGTCAGACGGGCCCGCGGGGAGCAGGCAGCGTGGGGAGGGGGCAGCGTGGGGGGGGGGGGGAGGGGGGGGAGGCAGCGTGCACCACGGGATGGATTAGAAGAATCAATGATTCAGTTAATGGAGGTTTCTTTTTTTCTTTTTTTTTTACTGCATACGAATACTAGGTTAACTCAATGCCGATGGCGCACGCACGCACGCACGCACGCTGGAGTGAGTGTGGAACTATAGTGGCCCTCTGGAGTGAGTGTGGAACTATAGTGGCCCTCTGGAGTGAGTGTAGAACTATAGTGGCCCTCTGGAGTGAGTGTGGAACTATAGTGGTCCTCTGGAGTGAGTGTGGAACTATAGTGGCCCTCTGGAGTGAGTGTGGAACTACAGTGGCCCCTCTGGAGTGAGTGTGGAACTATAGTGGCTCTCTGGAGTGAGTGTGGAACTATAGTGGCCCTCTGGAGTGAGTGTGGAACTATAGTGGCCCTCTGGAGTGAGTGTGGAACTACAGTGGCCCTCTGGAGTGAGTGTGGAACTACAGTGGCCCTCTGGAGTGAGTGTGGAACTACAGTGGCCCTCTGGAGTGAGTGTGGAACTACAGTGGCCCTCTGGAGTGAGTGTGGAACTATAGTGGCCCTCTGGAGTGAGTGTGGAACTATAGTGGCCCTCTGGAGTGAGTGTGGAACTATAGTGGCCCTCTGGAGTGAGTGTGGAACTATAGTGGCCCTCTGGAGTGAGTGTGGAACTATAGTGGTCCTCTGGAGTGAGTGTGGAACTATAGTGGTCCTCTGGAGTGAGTGTGGAACTATAGTGGCCCTCTGGAGTGAGTGTAGAACTATAGTGGCCCTCTGGAGTGAGTGTGGAACTATAGTGGTCCTCTGGAGTGAGTGTGGAACTATAGTGGCCCTCTGGAGTGAGTGTGGAACTACAGTGGCCCCTCTGGAGTGAGTGTGGAACTATAGTGGCTCTCTGGAGTGAGTGTGGAACTATAGTGGCCCTCTGGAGTGAGTGTGGAACTATAGTGGCCCTCTGGAGTGAGTGTGGAACTACAGTGGCCCTCTGGAGTGAGTGTGGAACTACAGTGGCCCTCTGGAGTGAGTGTGGAACTACAGTGGCCCTCTGGAGTGAGTGTGGAACTATAGTGGCCCTCTGGAGTGAGTGTGGAACTATAGTGGCCCTCTGGAGTGAGTGTGGAACTATAGTGGCCCTCTGGAGTGAGTGTGGAACTATAGTGGCCCTCTGGAGTGAGTGTGGAACTATAGTGGTCCTCTGGAGTGAGTGTGGAACTATAGTGGTCCTCTGGAGTGAGTGTGGAACTATAGTGGTCCTCTGGAGTGAGTGTGGAACTATAGTGGTCCTCTGGAGTGAGTGTGGAACTATAGTGGCCCTCTGGAGTGAGTGTGGAACTATAGTGGCCCTCTGGAGTGAGTGTGGAACTATAGTGGCCCTCTGGAGTGAGTGTGGAACTATAGTGGCCCTCTACATCGTCAAAGTTGCCCAGCCCACGATTTAAGCGATTTTCCACGAGAGGTGCAGCTTTATCGTGAATATTAATTGGCACGCCACAGTGCCAGTTCCTCGAGTCTCCCTGAAATGCCAATTTTCAATGCCGTCCTACAATGTTGATGTCCTCACAAGCATAGTAATAGAGACTGTGTGTGCACGCGCATGTGCGTATGCCTGTGCGTGTGCGCGCCTGCGTGTGTCAGTGTGTGTGTGTGCATGCGTGTGTGCTCTTATCGTTGTGGTGTTAGTTTGCAGAGCTGGGTGACAATGGCACTTAGTTTTATAGCACTGCTGTTTCTATTTGGTTTCCCTGCTGACAGCTAAATGAGTCCCATTCACACCCTCACACACACTACATGACCACACACACACGCACGCACACGCACACACACACACACACACACACACACACACACACGCACGCACGCACGCACGCACGCACGCACGCACGCACGCACGCACGCACACATCATTTGTTTTGTTTAAAATAAGTGTTAAATGGCTCTGTATATGCCGATGGTAATCACAGGGTGTTTGTTCAGTGACTGACAGCTATAGGGTCTTTCCCCACATGTCTCTCCAGCTCTGTGTAGTATAAACAGAGAAAATGCATTTTCAGCATCGGGATGCGAATAGCGTCCAATCAGGGTAGAGAACTCGGACATATAGGATTAACAGGATGATACAAAGCAACGAGCAGACAACATGGGAACAACTGAAGCTGGTTTAGACGATTCTACAGTTTTCTGAAAAACCTATGTTTCTATATCAGTGGTTCTCAAACATTTTCATGTCAAGGACCCCCAAAATTGTATGCAATTGGCCGCCGAACTACATCTGAAAATATGTAGTTCCAGCTAGGGACCCCAGCAGAAGCAAAGATTTGAGTTAAAAAAAACTTTCGCTCTGAAAGAATATATTATTCAAAGATTTGCATCACATTTTCAAGATTTTTCAAAGAATAGCAGATCTACAAGGTCATAGCGCGGCACTCAGTGCAGCGCTATGAGGTTGTATATCTGCTATTTTTCAATAGCTAAAGTATAACATGATGCTTTAAAACACCAAAAGGGGTTCCCATCCTGAAGGTACTTTCTCATGATTGGATGAAATTGGCAAACCACCTGAAAATGCATTTCAGAATCTAACAGTAAAGGGGGAAAAATAACAAAAGAAAACAAAAGAAAACAACCAGACTTTATCTCTGAGGGTGTAAAATGAAATGTAACCAAATTACATTTGGTTACATTCAACAGTTTTTACTGTATATGTTTTTACTGCATATGTTTTTACTGTAATGAAATGTCAGCACAATGCCTACTGTTATCTACTAGCCTATATACTGTATATGAACTTGAGGTCACAGATTTCATGGAACAACTCTGCCCTCTTGTGGTAGTGATGTGTAACAGCATCACCATGCAGAGACAGGACAACATGATGCACACATTATTCTCAATAGTTCCACCAGGCCTTGGTTTGGTCGCATTATGTCTCACGACAATGCTCCTTGTCTGGTCCGCGTGCCGGTGGTTTGGAACATCTGGTTTAGATGGCAAATTGCACTCTTATCTCTTTCTTTCTCTTATATCTGTTTTCCATAAACACAGGCCTCCGTCGGTGTTGGGTGAAATCAACCCTCAGCTCTATCTCCGAGAAATATGGGAGGGGAGCCTAGCCCCTACTGGGCGGGGTTTTCCCTTTTCTTTTACATGACTTGGGCCGTGTTATAATGAAGTATAGACTCTAGAAAAGCATCCCAGCAGCCAGCTCATATAGCATGCCTCGTTAGGCAATAAGACTCTCCTGGGTTGCGTGGGTTTGAATCCTCATGTCATTTTTGTGACAGTCGACGCCAGTGTGCGTCCTCATGCACTTCGCACATTCACACACCGACGGTTATAACGGTTACAATAATAACAATTAAATAAACCAATTATAGTAAAAATGAGGGAGGTGGTGCAGGCAGGCAGTTCAGAATAGGAATCACTACAGAAATCAGTAAATAAGATAAACAAAATAACGTTTTCAATAACAAAATGTTCACTTAACCAAATCAAAATAAAATAAAACTCTCAAAAGGTAGGGGTGTGTATAGTCCAAGTGTCCTAGCACTGTCCAAACTAAACTCAGTGTGTCCAAAACTAAACTCAGGTGTCCAGCAAATCCAAACCAGTCTGTAGAGTGTGGCCAGTCTCCTCTGGCCGCCCTTAAACATGGCACAAAACTTTCTACAGCTCAATGCAGACAAAAGGGAAATCCTCATCATTGGCCCAGAGGCTAGTTCACACACCATTCGACAGTCCCTTGGCCCACTGGCAGCAAATGTCAAATCAACAGCCAAAAACCTGGGTGTACTTTTTGACAGTATAGGATGACCCTTGAGCCCCATGTCAAAAAAGTTACCCAGGCATGCTTCTTTCACTTACGCAACATCTCTAAAATAAAATCTATTCTCACTCCCACTGACCTAGAAAAGATTACGCACGCTTTTGTTTCATCCCGCCTTGACTATTGCAACGGACTCTATACCACTCTATCCAGCTCCTCTTTATCCAAACTTCAACCTGTACAGAACACAGCAGCCAGAATTCTCACCAACACCACACATCACCCCGGTCTTAGCCACACTCCACTGGCTGCCCATCAAGGCTAGAATAGATTTTAAAATCCTTTTAACTACTTTTAAAGCCCTACATGGACTGGCCCCACCGTATATTTGTGATCTTCTGCCCCCCCCAAGGTCAATGTGAGATCCCTGCGATCCTCTGATAAAGGCCTCCTAATGGTTCCTGGGACTAAAGGAAAGAAAAAGGGTGACCGTGCCTTTGCAGTAGTTGCACCTACTCTATGGAACGCCTGCCTTGCACTGAAAAATGCTGAGTCTGTCAACGTTTGCTGAAAACGTTTTTTATTTCAGGAACATTTTTCTGATGTTATTTGACTTGATTATGTTGTACTGTCCTGTTTGAATTATGATTGATTTTTATTGTGTTCACTGTACAGCACTTTGTAACATTGTTAAGAAAGGTGCTTTATAAATAAAATTGACTTACTACTTTCTTACTAAACTCCTTGGTAAAGTCTGGTTGAATATCCAAACTCCAGGAATGGGAAGAAGGTCTCTAAATCCAAAGGTATAATCCAATATTAAGGGAATGATCCAAAAAGGAAAGAATGGAAAGACTTGGGAAATATTCCTCTTGCTCACGGCAGTTAGCCTGTCTGTCTCTCTGCCTGTCTGTCTCTCTGTTCACCTCCACTCTGGACTGACAGCCTGTCTGTCTCTCTGTTCACCTCCACTCTGGACTGACAGCCTGTCTGTCTCTCTCTCTGTTCACCTCCACTCTGGACTGACAGCCTGTCTGTCTCTCTGTTCACCTCCACTCTGGACTGACAGCCTGTCTGTCTCTCTGTTCACCTCCACTCTGGACTGACAGCCTGTCTGTCTCTCTCTCTGTTCACCTCCACTCTGGACTGACAGCCTGTCTGTCTCTCTGTTCACCTCCACTCTGGACTGACAGCCTGTCTGTCTCTCTGTTCACCTCCACTCTGGACTGACAGCCTGTCTGTCTCTCTGTTCACCTCCACTCTGGACTGACAGCCTGTCTGTCTCTCTGCAGTAGCCTGTCTGTCTCTCTGGACTGACAGCCTGTCTGTCTCTTTGTTCACCTCCACTCTGGACTGACAGCCTGTCTGTCTCTCTGATCACCTCCACTCTGGACTGACAGCCTGTCTGTCTCTCTGTTCACCTCCACTCTGGACTGACAGCCTGTCTGTCTCTCTGCACCTCCACTCTGAACTGACAGCCTGTCTGTCTCTCTGCACCTCCACTCTGGACTGACAGAGTCAATCTCTCCAGGTGGCTCAAACAATGTGATTGGCCCCTCACCCCATCAGCCAGGTGAGCTGTGGGGGCGGGGCTTCCCAATCACTGCCTGTTGCCATAGCAACACATGTATCCAACTGGTTTCTCATGGCATAATATAGTCCAGCAGATATTAAAACTAGAAACATTTCATAGCGCAGCGGATTGGTAGAAAATAATAAAATACATGAAAAAATAATAAACTACATGAAAAATGGTGCATATAGCAAACAAAAAATGCATGGAACCAATGTGACTCTGGGCACAGATGTTACATGGTGGCGAGCTCACAGCGACCGACTCATTGGAGGCAGTGTAGGGTTCAGTGTCTCATTGGAGGCAGGGTGGGGTTCAGTGTCTTGTTGCCCAAGGTCACTTCGACATGTGGACAGGAGGAGGAGCCGGGATTCAAATTTGGAGCACATGTAATGTAATGTAATGTAATGTACTGTACTGTACTGTACTGTACTGTACTGTACTGTACTGTACTGTACTGTAATGTAATGTGTGTAACTGTTTTGCAGGCGCTGGGGGCGGGGAGAAGGATCGTGCCGCCATCAGCCATGAAGCCTTCCTGTTGATGGCCAACTCCCAGACGGACATGGATGACTGGGTGAAGGCCATACGCAGAGTCATCTGGGGCCCGTTTGGAGGAGGTACAGTACATACACTACAGTACAGTAGAACACAGAGTAATCTGGGGGCCGTTTGGAGGAGGTACAGTACATACACTACAGTACAGTACGAGTAGAACACATAGTCATCTGGGGGCCGTTTGGAGGAGGTACATACAGTACAGTACAGTACAGTACAGTACAGTACAGTACAGTACAGTACAGTACAGTACAGTACAGTACAGTACAGTACAGTACAGTACAGTACAGTACAGTACAGTACAGTACAGTACAGTAGAACACAGAGTAATCTGGTGGCCGTTTGGAGGAGGTAAAAAACACAGGTTCGGGCATCTGGTTAGGATGCCTCTCGGACGTCTCCCTAGGGAGGTCCTTGAGGCACGTCCCACTGGGAGGAGACCAAGGCACAGTTGGAGGAAACACATATTTCACATGAACACATATTTCTGTTTGCCTTTTAGGCTTCGTAGTCAAACATTACACAGGGCAGATATGACAAATAAGTATACCGAGGGGTGGCAGACGGTGGTGGCTCAGCGGTAGAGTGGCCGGATGGCAACCGCAAGGTTGACAGTTTGAACCCCACGGACTCCTCCCAGAGTTGGTGTCGAAGTGTCCTTGAGCAAGACTCTGAACCCCTAATTGCTCCACGACGAGCAGGTTGGTGCCTTTGCATGGTTTCCGCCGCCATCGGTGTGTGAATGTGACTGGGTGAATTTAATAGACATGGCAGACTTCTCCTGGACTACTGTATGCATGGCAGGGGCGTCCTATTCCCTGAGTCAAGCCTGAACTGACCGCATACCTCCTGGCTTGGTATACCTCGGGGCCCAGCAGGGGTCTTTCCTCCTCCTCCACTCCCTGGACATGACGCTATAGTATGTCACCATGATTTACCCCCAACCTATAACCTATATCCATGCTGAGTGCCAAGCAGGGAGTCACCGGGTCCCACTTTTATAGTCTTCGGTATGATGACACGGCCTGGGATAGAACCCCGGCCTTCCAATCTCAGGGAGGTTCACCCACAAGAGTTATTTTAAATAAAATAACCTACTCTGTAGCCTATAAAATAATATAAAATCAAGTTTCACTTCCGATACGGTAACCTGCACTGAATGGTGTGGTGGTGGTGGTGGTGGTTGTAGAAGATAATTTCAGTCACGTGTCGGATACAATTTACAATTTAGGCATTTAGCAGACGCTCTTAATCCAGAGCGATTTACATTAAGCAAGAACAAAAAGCATGGCAATACATCACATACATAAAGAATAGTTACCATGAATCATATATATGTAAGCTAAGAACGTGGAATATCTATATAATGACACTATGAGTGTATATTTTATAGTGGTATGTTTACATAAAAAGCTATAAGTCTACATAAAATGCTATCTAAGTTAGAAAAATGGGGACTTTGCATATGCCTGTAAGGTTGTCGGGGCTATAGGGCAAGTGCCATGATGGAGTCTGAAGAGGTGGCTTTTCAGACTACGAGCTGCAATAAACAAAGTCTTTATGATGCAAGTCAAAAAGCTAAAATAGAACGCTGTGCCAAAAGGTCTCCGCTGTAAATGTGTGATCTCTTAATCTCCAGCAGCATGTACGGTATGCCCTTTCCCACGCAGGCTTCCTGTTGGACTGGGATGAGTCCAGAAATATAACTGAGCCCTGCGCGGGGTGTGAACGAGCTGTAGAGGCTCTATGAGCTGTCAGGGTTATGTTTCATGGGGATGTCCCATTTATGAGGCCAACGCATCTGTGTCGCTTCAGCGTTCAACCACTTTAACCATTATTTTAATACTTTAGCTGAAAAATAGAATAACTACAAGCTCATAGCGCTATATACGAGCTTGAAGATCTGCTGTTTATTTCTTTATCGTGAAAATGTGGCACAAATCTTTGAATATATATATTCTTCTAGAAGCAAATCTTTGCGTCTGGGGTGGGGGGGTGGGGGGTCCCTGGAACAACATATTTTCAGATGGGGGTCCGCAGCCAAATACAGATAATTCTGGGGGTCCTTGACATGAACAAGGTTGGACAAGGTTAATATTTGTAGGTATAGGATCAGAGAGAAATACTTAAATGTGACAGCACAGCACAGCACAGCAATGGACAACACAACACATCACTGAAGGCCTGCATCGCATTTTAATGAACCCCGGATTAGTGCTGTGTACACAGGTGGATGTTGTTCAATTAAGTCCCCCCCCCCCCCCCCTAACCTTCCACTCGCCCCTATTCAAGACTCATTATGTATCGTTCAGTTCACACACAGGAGTAGGTTTACATTATTTAGTTTCAACTGATTGATAATAGTGGTATACTGTATAAAGTGAAGGGTGACTTACTTGCAGATGTACTTAAGCAGATTGAAGTTGGGGAGAGGTAGAGTGCTCACTTGGTTTCCCAGTTCCTGGATCCCCTGAGAAATACAAATCACACTTTAGTGTACGGTAAAACACTCAGAGGGGGGGGGGGGGTCATTAAGTCTGAGTGAATGGAACCAAATGGACCCGTACAGATCCATTTGTATTGTACTGTATTGGATCCAATGAAAAAGTAACAATGCGGCTCAACCAATAGCATGTACAGTATAGTACAGTACGTGCCAATGATGTGCAGCCTATACTTGTGTGCATGTTCATATAGCCTACTGTACAGTGTGTGTGTGTGTGTGTGTGTGTGTTAGACAGACAGACAGACAGACAGACAGACTTAAACTGCAACATTACATATAGGCTACAGTAGAGACCTATACAGTCTCAGAGAGAGAGAGACAGAGAGAGAGAGAGAGAGAGAGAGAGAGAGAGAGAGAGAGAGAGAGAATGTTTACCCACAGACAGTTACAGTAGACCTACAGTAGGTCATTTTCTATCCCACATCTGCTTGGCTCAGTGGTATGAATGATCCCAGTATGGCTCTATACTGTATGTGACTGACATTAACATTTAAGATCTTTTGTATGTGTCTCCATGACTTTTAATATCTCCACAAGTGTTGAAGTAGGCAGCCTATAGTCTGGTATTGGGGGGCCAGACCTCCATATGTACTAGTAGGCAGCCTATAGTCTGGTATTGGGGGGCCAGACCTCCATACGTACTAGTAGGCAGCCTATAGTCTGGTATTGGGGGGCCAGACCTCCATATGTACTAGTAGGCAGCCTATAGTCTGGTATTGGGGGGCCAGACCTCCATATGTACTAGTAGGCAGCCTAGTAGTCTGGTATTGGAGGGCCAGACCTCCATATGTACTAGTAGGCAGCCTAGTAGTCTGGTATTGGGGGGCCAGACCTCCATATGTACTAGTAGGCAGCCTAGTAGTCTGGTATTGGGGGGCCAGACCTCCATACGTACTAGTAGGCAGCCTATAGTCTGGTATTGGGGGGCCAGACCTCCATATGTACTAGTAGGCAGCCTAGTAGTCTGGTATTGGAGGGCCAGACCTCCATACGTACTAGTAGGCAGCCTATAGTCTGGTATTGGGGGGCCAGACCTCCATATGTACTAGTAGGCAGCCTATAGTCTGGTATTGGAGGGCCAGACCTCCAGACGTACTAGTAGGCAGCCTAGTAGTCTGGTATTGGGGGGCCAGACCTCCATATGTACTAGTAGGCAGCCTAGTAGTCTGGTATTGGGGGGCCAGACCTCCATATGTACTAGTAGGCAGCCTATAGTCTGGTATTGGGGGGCCAGACCTCCATATGTACTAGTAGGCAGCCTATAGTCTGGTATTGGGGGGCCAGACCTCCATATGTACTAGTAGGCAGCCTATAGTCTGGTATTGGGGGGCCAGACCTCCATACGTACTAGTAGGCAGCCTATAGTCTGGTATTGGAGGGCCAGACCTCCATATGTACTAGTAGGCAGCCTAGTAGTCTGGTATTGGAGGGCCAGACCTCCATATGTACTAGTAGGCAGCCTAGTAGTCTGGTATTGGGGGGCCAGACCTCCATACGTACTAGTAGGCAGCCTATAGTCTGGTATTGGAGGGCCAGACCTCCATATGTACTAGTAGGCAGCCTAGTAGTCTGGTATTGGAGGGCCAGACCTCCATATGTACTAGTAGGCAGCCTAGTAGTCTGGTATTGGAGGGCCAGACCTCCATATGTACTAGTAGGCAGCCTAGTAGTCTGGTATTGGAGGGCCAGACCTCCATATGTACTAGTAGGCAGCCTATAGTCTGGTATTGGAGGGCCAGACCTCCATATGTACTAGTAGGCAGCCTAGTAGTCTGGTATTGGAGGGCCAGACCTCCATATGTACTAGTAGGCAGCCTAGTAGTCTGGTATTGGAGGGCCAGACCTCCATATGTACTAGTAGGCAGCCTATAGTCTGGTATTGGAGGGCCAGACCTCCATATGTACTAGTAGGCAGCCTATAGTCTGGTATTGGGGGGCCAGACCTCCATATGTACTAGTAGGCAGCCTATAGTCTGGTATTGGAGGGCCAGACCTCCATATGTACTAGTAGGCAGCCTATAGTCTGGTATTGGGGGGCCAGACCTCCATATGTACTAGTAGGCAGCCTATAGTCTGGTATTGGAGGGCCAGACCTCCATATGTACTAGTAGGCAGCCTAGTAGTCTGGTATTGGGGGGCCAGACCTCCATACGTACTAGTAGGCAGCCTAGTAGTCTGGTATTGGAGGGCCAGACCTCCATATGTACTAGTAGACAGCCTAGTAGTCTGGTATTGGGGGGGCCAGACCTCCATATGTACTAGTAGGCAGCCTAGTAGTCTGGTATTGGAGGGCCAGACCTCCATATGTACTAGTAGGCAGCCTAGTAGTCTGGTATTGGAGGGCCAGACCTCCATATGTACTAGTAGGCAGCCTAGTAGTCTGGTATTGGAGGGCCAGACCTCCATATGTACTAGTAGGCAGCCTATAGTCTGGTATTGGGGGGCCAGACCTCCATATGTACTAGTAGGCAGCCTATAGTCTGGTATTGGGGGGCCAGACCTCCATATGTACTAGTAGGCAGCCTAGTAGTCTGGTATTGGGGGGCCAGACCTCCATATGTACTAGTAGGCAGCCTATAGTCTGGTATTGGGGGGCCAGACCTCCATATGTACTAGTAGGCAGCCTATAGTCTGGTATTGGGGGGCCAGACCTCCATATGTACTAGTAGGCAGCCTATAGTCTGGTATTGGGGGGCCAGACCTCCATATGTACTAGTAGGCAGCCTAGTAGTCTGGTATTGGAGGGCCAGACCTCCATATGTACTAGTAGACAGCCTAGTAGTCTGGTATTGGGGGGGCCAGACCTCCATATGTACTAGTAGGCAGCCTAGTAGTCTGGTATTGGGGGGCCAGACCTCCATATGTACTAGTAGGCAGCCTAGTAGTCTGGTATTGGAGGGCCAGACCTCCATATGTACTAGTAGGCAGCCTAGTAGTCTGGTATTGGGGGGCCAGACCTCCATATGTACTAGTAGGCAGCCTAGTAGTCTGGTATTGGAGGGCCAGACCTCCATATGTACTAGTAGGCAGCCTAGTAGTCTGGTATTGGAGGGCCAGACCTCCATACGTACTAGTAGGCAGCCTATAGTCTGGTATTGGGGGGCCAGACCTCCATATGTACTAGTAGGCAGCCTAGTAGTCTGGTATTGGAGGGCCAGACCTCCATATGTACTAGTAGGCAGCCTAGTAGTCTGGTATTTGAGGGCCAGACCTCCATATGTACTAGTAGGCAGCCTAGTAGTCTGGTATTGGAGGGCCAGACCTCCATATGTACTAGTAGGCAGCCTAGTAGTCTGGTATTGGAGGGCCAGACCTCCATATGTACTAGTAGGCAGCCTAGTAGTCTGGTATTGGAGGGCCAGTCGGCCAGACCTCCATATTCCCATTCCGGAGGAGGAGGGAATGTCTTCCACTTCTCGGAATAGAAACTGTCGCCAACTAGTAGGAGCGTCGTTAACGACGACACTGAGGTCACGACCCCGTGACCTCTCTGCTATTTACAACCACTGGCTGTCAGCCGCACACTACATGCCATAGTCCGGGGGGAGCGGCCGTGATGTGATTGGCCAGTGGGGGTGTTGTCAAGGAAACTGCATTTTCTAAAATGTTCAGTTTTTAGTTACCATGTGGACAGACTTTATTTTTAATACATTATATGTATACTGTGAATACACTGATTTGTAATAAAAATAAAACATAACATATAAACTATCTAAAATAAACTATGAATACATTAAAATGTATTCTGTTCTGCATTGGTTAGGTTGCCTAACCAACCACCAACCACCTAGCCAATCCCGGCGGAGCGTCCCTCCAGACCATGGGGTCTAGCGTCTAACTGTCAGCTGGGTCTCAACTACTGTCAACAGTCTGCTCTCACTGGGCGGTCTGGCTTCCTCTCCCCGCCACAGAGCTGCTGTCCTGTACGCTGCAGCATGTTATTACCCAGCTGTATTAGATATCACAGGCGTTAGCATTGATTGATTGATTGATTGAGCGTTTGATCAAATCCTCGCCGTACGTCGTTCAAAATGCTGGAGCCGGAATGGATGCCTTCGCTGGCCCGCTGCGGCGGCCTGGGACTGTTGTACCAGAAACACGCGGCGGCGACGGCGCTGCTGCTGTGTTCGCCGTGCGAATACTACGACTACTGTGAGCTGTCGCTGTCTGGGAGCCAGGCTACAGGTAGGATCATGTGTCTGTCTGTCTGTCTGTCAGCCAGGCTACAGGTAGGATCATGTGTCTGTCTGTCAGCCAGGCTACAGGTAGGATCATGTGTCTGTCTGTCAGCCAGGCTACAGGTAGGATCATGTCTGTCTGTCTGTCTGTCTGTCTGTCTGTCTGTCAGACAGACAGGCTACAGGTAGGATCATGTCTGTCTGTCTGTCAGCCAGGCTACAGGTAGGATCATGTCTGTCTGTCTGTCTGGGAGCCAGGCTACAGGTAAGATCATGTGTCTGTCTGTCTGTCAGACAGGCTACAGGTAGGATCATGTCTCTGTCTGTCTGTCAGCCAGGCTACAGGTAGGATCATGTCTGTCTGTCTGTCTGGGAGCCAGGCTACAGGTAGGATCATGTGTCTGTCTGTCTGTCAGACAGACAGGCTACAGGTAGGATCATGTCTCTTTCTGTCAGCCAGGCTACAGGTAGGATCATGTCTGTCTGTCTGTCTGTCAGCCAGGCTACAGGTAGGATCATGTGTCTGTCTGTCGGTCTGGGAGCCAGGCTACAGGTAGGATCATGTCTGTCTGTCTGACAGGCTACAGGTAGGATCATGTCTGTCTGTCTGACAGGCTACAGGTGGGATCATGTCTGTCTGTCAGGCTACAGGTAGGATCATGTCTGTCCTCCTTGTGTCAAGGAAGCTTTGAGAAGGAAAGGAAGTGGTCACGTGACTGGGCTGCGCCATGACACTTTCATGGACACTTTCATGTGGAGCCAAAACTCACACCGGAAGTCCAATGAATGCATGGCAGTGAATGGAGCCGGGGGTGGACCAGCTCATAACAAACCTTTAGAATGAATACATGGCAGTGAATGGAGCCGGGGGTGGACCAGCTCATAACAAACCTTCAGTCAACGACGACATATCACTAATCACTATCTAAACAGCAGCTTGTTGTTCTGTAAAGTAGCTTGTAAATACATTATTGGTAGTAGCTGGTTGTGTTTCTTTGGGCTTGTTTCTTATTTATTGTGTACAGCACCTTGTAACGATTGTTTTGAAAGGCGCTTTATAAATAGAAATTACCTTACCTGTTGCAGGTATCTTCGGCCAGCGTCTGGAGGACACGGTGCAGTACGAGAGGAAGCTGGGGCCCCGGCTGGCCCCTCTGCTGGTGGAGCAGTGTGTGGACTTCATCAGGGAGCGAGGCCTGGACGAGGAGGGGCTGTTCAGGATGCCGGGGCAGGCCAACCTGGTCAAAGACCTCCAGGAGAGCTTCGACTGCGGGGACAAGCCTCTGTTCGACAGGTAGGCAGGACCTGAGGTACAATGCGGGGACAAGCATAGACGTATGGGCTAGATGGCTCAATGCGGAGTCTCTGACAGTTCTTTTGAAACTGTGTTGCCTTATTGTAAACTTGCTTGCTGGGGGTGCGCACGCTTTTCCGACACACCGAAGATCCGAAGCGGGGGGACATGCGATGCGATGCGAAAAAGCGATGGTCCGACATGCGCTGCTCCCGTGCTTGCGGTTAGGGTTAGGTTAGGATTGAGGTTTCGGATCAATAGTATGTCGGAACTAAAGCCTGCACCCTGCTTGCTGTGGTGGTTATTCATAATTATCGTTATATTTATTGTCATGTCACTTATTGGTGTTTGTGAATCACCTGCCCATGCAGTCGTCATCAGTCACGTGATGTGACGACTGGGATAAAAGGGAGTTGTCACATATTTATACTGCCGATTATCACCTGATGAAGGCCGTTCACGGCCCAAACGTTGTGTCATATTTATGGTGTTTTGAATAAAAACACCTTGGAGCAAACCTGTGTGCGGACTTCACTGTACTTACCTTAGTCCATGTAGCGAACCAGGCTGGATGAAGAGGTTGAAGGCCGACTGATGATGTGAAGTTTCTTTAATAGATCAACGTGAAAACTAAAAACAAGACACAAACATATAATCAACACAGGCAGACATATCTAATAATATGAGGCATTCATATAAACAAATAAGTTTACAAATAACCAATAAAAAAGGTACATATCAAACCATAATACCATATAAACAAACCAATAAAAGGTACATATCAAACCATAATACTACATGAGCAAAATACCAACTAAACAAAATCCCACAACAATATAACACAAACTAATAACCATAAAAATGGACATTCACCTTGTTCCCTCTCCAGTGCTAACTTGTTACCATGGTGTCCCAATATCATGATGTCACTCGACCATGTCATTCTCCAGGAAAGTCACTAAAACCAATAAATCAATAATTAAGATCTGGAAGTTCCATTTCATTTGTCTGCACTCACTTGATCTGTTTGGTGTTCCATTTCCTCCTGTTGGTGAGGTTAGGCTTAGCTTTCAATGATCATGGTTTGGAGCACATGAGGAACAAACATTTTCTGTCTGACTGTTGCTGGGCTGTCAGTATGGCTCTGGTGAGTGAGCAGCTTCCTGTTTGCCCACATAGCCTTTCAAAATAAAAAATAAAAAAGGTTGAGCACCACTGACATAGAAACATAGTTATAGTTATTTTTCAGAGCATTTTTGTTGACCCTGTAAATGGGTCTAAATGGGTTAAAATAGCAATGTATTTTCAGGGATATTAACTGAAGTTGTAGCCTCAGGTATTCATGTTGTTGTTAACTTGTTACTGCGAGGGTGAGGTCTATAGCCAACACCATCTCGGGATTAAAAAATAACGATCCAGACCATAGTTTCCTTTCGTGGCCGTTTACATTCGAGGGTTGCCGGTCCTCTCGAACGGAACAGTTTAACGTCGTGCCCAGGACGTAAAATCAGGTATTCATATCAGGTTGTTATACAACATGCTCCAACTGTATACTCTCTGCTCTGCTCTCTCCTGTAGTAACACAGACGTCCACACGGTGGCGTCGTTGCTGAAGCTGTACTTGAGAGAGCTGCCTGAGCCCGTCATCCCCTTCTCCAAGTATGACGACTTCCTCACCTGTGCACAGCTGTTGGCCAAAGACGAGGAGGAGGTGTGTGTGTGTGCGTGTGCGTGTGTGTGCGTGTGTGTGTGTGTGTGTGTGTGCGTGTGCGTGTGTGTGCGTATGCGTGTGTGTGTTGGGAGCATACAGCAGTCCACCTCCCTACCTCGCCAAAGTCCCCAGACAATAAATCTTCCAAAAATCCAGACCACTTTTTCACCACTTTTCAACCTATCTTCATATATAATTGGTCCTCACTAATGATGTCACTGGTGGACGGGTTTCTGAACTGCCCACAGCCCCTCCTATGAGACACGGTTTATCATGATCATGATTAGGTGAGGACCAATTATATGAAGATAGGTTGAAAAGTGGTGAAGTGATTCTGTAAGAGGATGACATTTCTAGCTCTAAGTATAAGCTACATCGTCCTCTACTAGGACAATTATTTTTGGTTGATTTATTGTCTGGGATTTTGACTGAGGTGGACTGGTGTACACTGCCGTGCACTTTCAATTCTTTGTTTCAAGCCATATAATATATGTTATGGTTAAGGATGACATGATTCAGGAGCCCCCAGACCGTTGATAAACAACAGAATGAGCCCCAGACCGTTGATAAACAACAGAATGAGCCCCAGACCGTTGATAAACAACAGAATGAGCCCCCAGACCGTTGATAAACAACAGAATGAGCCCCAGACCGTTGATAAACAACAGAATGAGCCCCAGACCGTTGATAAACAACAGAATGAGCCCCCAGACCGTTGATAAACAACAGAATGAGTCCCAGACCGTTGATAAACAACAGAATGAGCCCCAGACCGTTGATAAACAACAGAATGAGCCCCAGACCGTTGATAAACAACAGAATGAGCCCCAGACCGTTGATAAACAACAGAATGAGCCCCCAGACCGTTGATAAACAACAGAATGAGCCCCAGACCGTTGATAAACAACAGAATGAGCCCCCAGACCGTTGATAAACAACAGAATGAGCCCCAGACCGTTGATAAACAACAGAATGAGCCCCAGACCGTTGATAAACAACAGAATGAGCCCCAGACCGTTGATAAACAACAGAATGAGCCCCCAGATCGTTGATAAACAACAGAATGAGCCCCAGACCGTTGATAAACAACAGAATGAGCCCCAGACCGTTGATAAACAACAGAATGAGCCCCAGACCGTTGATAAACAACAGAATGAGCCCCAGACCGTTGATAAACAACAGAATGAGCCCCCAGACCGTTGATAAAAAACAGAATGAGCCCCAGACCGTTGATAAACAACAGAATGAGCCCCCAGACCGTTGATAAACAACAGAATGAGCCCCAGACCGTTGATAAACAACAGAATGAGCCCCCAGACCGTTGATAAACAACAGAATGAGCCCCAGACCGTTGATAAACAACAGAATGAGCCCCAGATCGTTGATAAACAACAGAATGAGCCCCAGACCGTTGATAAACAACAGAATGAGCCCCAGACCGTTGATAAACAACAGAATGAGCCCCAGACCGTTGATAAACAACAGAATGAGCCCCAGATCGTTGATAAACAACAGAATGAGCCCCAGACCGTTGATAAACAACAGAATGAGCCCCCAGACCGTTGATAAAAAACAGAATGAGCCCCAGACCGTTGATAAACAACAGAATGAGCCCCCAGACCGTTGATAAACAACAGAATGAGCCCCAGACCGTTGATAAACAACAGAATGAGCCCCCAGACCGTTGATAAAAAACAGAATGAGCCCCAGACCGTTGATAAACAACAGAATGAGCCCCCAGACCGTTGATAAACAACAGAATGAGCCCCAGACCGTTGATAAACAACAGAATGAGCCCCCAGACCGTTGATAAACAACAGAATGAGCCCCAGACCGTTGATAAACAACAGAATGAGCCCCAGATCGTTGATAAACAACAGAATGAGCCCCAGACCGTTGATAAACAACAGAATGAGCCCCAGACCGTTGATAAAAAACAGAATGAGCCCCAGACCGTTGATAAACAACAGAATGAGCCCCAGACCGTTAAACAACAGAATGAGCCCCAGACCGTTAAACAACAGAATGAGCCCCAGACCGTTGATAAACAACAGAATGAGCCCCAGACCGTTGATAAACAACAGAATGAGCCCCAGACCGTTAAACAACAGAATGAGCCCCAGACCGTTAAACAACAGAATGAGCCCCAGACCGTTGATAAAAAACAGAATGAGCCCCAGACCGTTGATAAACAACAGAATGAGCCCCAGACCGTTAAACAACAGAATGAGCCCCAGACCGTTAAACAACAGAATGAGCCCCAGACCGTTGATAAACAACAGAATGAGCCCCAGACCGTTAAACAACAGAATGAGCCCCAGACCGTTAAACAACAGAATGAGCCCCAGACCGTTGATAAACAACAGAATGAGCCCCAGACCGTTGATAAACAACAGAATGAGCCACAACAGAATGAGCCCCCAGACCGTTGATAAACAACAGAATGATCACGCACTAAAGCCCAAGAACCTAAAGGGGTCTTGTCGGTTATGATTCATTTTATGGTAAATGGTTCAAATGGAGTCATGTTTACTTTACTTGAAAAGGGATGTCTGGATCGACCCGCGACCCGACTACGGATAAGCGGTTGAAGATGGATGGATGTTTAATTTAAAGCAGAGGTTCCCAACCACTGGTACTATAGTACCACTGGTGGTACTTGAGCCCCCTCTGGTGGTACTCAGAGGAGTGGCCCCAAAAAAGACAAAAGTGGAATGAAATATGTACATTACTTACAGGTAGTTCTTGGGACTGGTTGCAATAGGCTCTCCAGCCGTGCTGAAAATGAGCATGACAGGCAGCACACCTGGCCGTTAATTAATAGAAGATTTGAGAACGGATTAATCACATTATAGAAATATCATCAGTTGTGCTTGACTTAGTGATTTAGACAGTTTTGTCAGAGCAGCAGCATTATTATTGGCTTATATGGAACAAAAAGTACAGGTATATACTGTATGCTCAGTTATTATGGTGGTAGGCCTACTTGGGGGAGCCAGATATTTACTTCAGTATGAAAAGGTTGGGAAACAATGCCTTAAAGCACAGGATCAGGGTTTGGGGTTGTGGTTGGTTTGGGTTACTGTATGTTCAGGTTTAGGGGAGAAACACATGGATCTGTACGGGTCCATTTGGTTCCATTCACTCAGACTTAATGACAACCCCCCCCCCCCCCCCCCTCTGAGTGTTTTACCGTACACTAAAGTGTGATTTGTATTTCTCAGGGGATCCAGGAACTGGGAAACCAAGTGAGCACTCTACCTCTCCCCAACTTCAATCTGCTTAAGTACATCTGCAAGTAAGTCAACCCTTCACTTTACAGTATATACCACTATTATCAATCAGGCCCCGAGCCCTTCTATTGGACGGAAACATATTTAATCCAATCAGAACGGGAACCCCTCTTGGGGATCTACAAGCTCATAGCGCGGCACGTTTACCACGCGCTTTCACCATTTTGAAATGGTGAAAATGTGGTGCACATCTTTGAATAATTATATTCTTTCAGAGTGAACGTTTTTAACTCAAATCTTTGATTCTGGCGGGGGGGGGGGGGGGTCTGCTATTTTTGAAGAATCGAAGAACGACTGACGTAGAAGACATTTTGTAGAATCTGATCTCAGGTCAGAACGGGTTAATCTCTCCCTGGAAACCGCAATGAATAAGAGTGTGTTTTTCTCTCCTCCTGCATCGTGGCAGGTTCCTGGACGAGGTCCAGACCCACTGCGTCCAGAACAAGATGAGTGTCCAGAACCTGGCCACCGTGTTCGGACCCAACATCCTGCGGCCCAAGATGGAGGACCCGGTATCCATCATGGAGGGTATAAAGTGTTTTGTTTTTGCATGGCAGCAATTTTAGATTTTTGTTTTAGTCATATACAGTAGTCTCTTGAATACGTTTTCATTTAAGTTTTAGTCACATTTTAGTCACCTGGAATGTTTTAGTGTTAAGTCTAGTTTTAGTCGACTAAATATCATAAGATTTTAGTCGAACAAAATTTGTTTTGGCGGGCCTTGATGCCGTCGTAATGGCTGTTTTTACATGGCTGCGAAAGGAAAGGAAAGTTACTATGTTTACCCTGCAGGGTAACTGGACTAAGCTCAAGAACTTGTTTACAGCCAGGCCCTGCTCATAGAACATTTCATGGTAGGGGTTCAATGCCTTGCTCAAGGCCACTTCAGCGGTGGTAATTTTAACGTGCCGGTCCGGGGATACGAACTAGCGACCTTCCGATATCAAGACCGCTCCGCAAACCGTTCGGCCACCGCTGCCTCTGTAAACGCGACGCGTTGTGGGCTTGTAGATCAGCTATTTTCAGCATGCAACTAATTGTGAAATGACTTACTGAATACTGAATCTCTTCTCCACTAGTCCAGGGGTTCTCAAAGTTTTTGGCTCGGGCCACTGATATAGAAACATTCAGTTTTTCCAGAAAACTGTCATGAAGACATTTTGTATAGAATCTTCTCTCAGGTCTCATCCTCTCTGACCTCCTCCAGGCACCTCCCTGGTCCAGCATCTCATGACCATCCTCATCAGGGAACACCTGCGCCTGTACCCCGGAGACAGGGACCCCCACCACCACCAGGAGGCTCTGCTGCCCCCTGGCCTGCTGCCTCCCCAGGCGGAGCCCACCCTCCCTGGGCACCAGCTGCAGCACCGCAGCCTGGGAGCCTGGATCTCTGAGGAGGACCTCCAGACCGGCCCACCCATGGCCTCCCACCACCAAGGTTAGTATTAGTGGTTAGAGTTTCTTTGTTTTTATCAGCATGAGGGGTGAGATCGTTTAGCGACATGCGTTATAATGTCGAGACCTAGATCGCATACGCTACATAGTGTTTAGACGGACACGGGGACTAGGGATCGCTCTTTAGCCTTTGGCGTATTTATTTCTGCACAGAAACAGAAAGACACACAGAATGCAGCAGGCATTAAGCACAGCACACCTCTGCAACACCACACCAACTCACTCCAAGCTGGCTTCTAGTAAGAGCGCGAATCAGCTAACAATGACTTACAGAGTTACACAATACATCACAATTACAAATACACTTGAAATTAAATACACCATCAGCTAAGGGACTGATCGTTATTTATCAAAGGTTGGTATGGTGCAAAAAAGGGGGGGGTCATTAAACTATTTTTTGAGCCTGAGGGGGGGATATGTTTATTTTTATTTTGGCTTGGGGGAGGTTGTACAACTTTATTTTGCTGAATTTTGTATTTAAAAAATGTTTTGATTATTTTGTTTTTCATAGTGTTTCACTCATATATATCTATATAAAGTTTACCCTGTGTGGCGAGTGTACTTGGTATCTTCCATGTGTGCGCAACTGCGTATGCAAATATAACAGATCTACAAGCTAACAACGTGTTGCTTGGTGACACGTTGTTAGCTTGTAGATCTGATTCTGTTCTACCAGCAAAGGTCCCTCCCCCGGCCGCTGATGTAGTTTACGTCTGA
The DNA here is from genome assembly GCF_963924005.1 of Protomyctophum bolini. Classification (NCBI taxonomy): domain Eukaryota; kingdom Metazoa; phylum Chordata; class Actinopteri; order Myctophiformes; family Myctophidae; genus Protomyctophum; species Protomyctophum bolini. The sequence goes on along the minus strand of NC_137879.1, from coordinate 3,438,355 downwards.
CGTGTACCCACTTCAAAACAGCGCGGGACAGATTGATTCTGCGTTCATAACATTTCCAGTAGAAAAAGCGAAAAATGTTTCAAGCTATGAACCGCGATGTTTGAATTGTGGGCCAGCAGCAGCAGGCCGCTGAAAAGAGCGAGTGTTGTCGGTCAGAGAGGAGGAAGGCGAGGAGCAGGCTGACAGCACCGCTGCTATGGTTGCGGTGGTGGTGTGAGGTGTCTCGGTGAAACCCAGCGCCGCATCAGCGCAGCATGATAATAACAACAATAATAATAATGTTGGGGCTGAGGTCGTGGATGATGTTACGATATAAACTTCTCACAAGTTACTGTTTGTGACTGAAATTGATTGTGAACGAACATAGAAAGTAGCAAAACATCACAGGAACACCTTGAGGCCTTTATGTTGATGGGCATGGAACATTTTGATGGAAGAGACTCTACCGTCTTTGGACAACGCATCGTCAACATGGTGGCAACCGTGGCATGCAGGCGAGACAGATTCTCATTCAGAATACGGTAGGGCTGGTCTAAAAGCATGCAGCTATCATATCATGTGCATCTTTGCGCACTCGCATTGCAATGGTGGATTGTTGGTGTGTGCGTCACAGTAGCCAGGGCTGCCATGTCTCACCCTTTTGAGTGTGACAGTCACACAATTTAACCCTTTACCACGCACCACGCCAGTGACGCCACACATGCCATTTGATTTCACACGCATTATAAATAAATAAAATCTCTGCGGCTCCGCCGCGTAATAACGCGCGCTCATGTGTGCGTCCTCACAAACGGAAAAATAGCCGATCTGCATGCAGCGCTGATATATGCAGTAGGAGGGTAAACAGTGGACCAAATCCTCAGCAGGGTCCCTGACTGTGTGACGCATGGAAATGAGCCACAAGTTTAGTAGCCTACTTGTGTTTTGTCCGCGGCATGTACTTTTGTCTGCGTATGTGGTTGTAATAGATTAAAGAAAGAGTTATACTATTTGGTGGTGCCTGGCTGGCTAAATGAGCCGAGCAGGCAGTTGAACGTTGATGTTGCGCAAATTGTGCTTTTCTCTGTGGAGTATGACGCTGTAGTATAACTAGTATTATGGTATGCGACTGCGTGACATATTTATTTAGCATTCATTCATTTTCATCATCCTGAGCTTGGGCACAGAGGCGAGGGGTGCCCACTGCCTTGGCAGCTTGGCTAGAATGACTTTACGCACGAGGCTCACCTTAAAAATAGCCAATCTAAGCTCATACATTTGCGTCGCGTCATCAGTGTGTTGTTGTGAGCTTGTAGGTCTGCGTATGCTATTTTCGAAGCTGCCAGATTCATATTTAAATCTTTAGCTGGAAGAATGCAATGGCATATCATCAGTGTTGAGTGTTGACCATAATGTAATGACGGATATGGAACCAAATGAACCCCAGACGGCCGCCGCCTAATAAACGATCAGCGTTTACTTTATGCTGCTATACTGTTGGTGTGAATATAAAATAAATATGGTCTATGGTGTTGGGGGGGGGGGGGGGGGGGGGGGAGGTCATATATATTCTTCCAGTCCCTGAGGGGGGGTCCCGAAAAAATATTTGGAGGCTGGGGGGGGGATGAGGTAAAATAAAAAAATGAAATCACATCTGCACCACCCCCCCCTGGTGGATAAATAACGATCAGTCCCTAAACAGTATTTTCTATAAAAGTAAATCAAACAATAAAACACACTTAATATACAACATACAATAAATATTGGGAGCAACAAAAACATACCTGCACAGAAACAGAAAGACACAGAATGCAGCAGGCATTAACACAGCACACCTCTGCAACACCAACTGTAATGAAGGACAATTGACAAATTGGCAATCAGCTGCCATGCTGCAGTCACTGGTGTGTGTGTGTGTGTGTGTGTGTGTGTGTGTGTGTGTGTGTGTCTGTGTGTGTAAGAGTGCAGAGTCCTCACAAGTGCTGTTAAACAGAACTTCACTAAACAGTACATTAAAACACTTAAACCTTTGCAGAACAAACATATAGTAACATACAGAACTGAATTACAACATAATTCTACCGTTTGCACTGGTTAAATGTACTTAAAACAACTTTAATGCAAAAATCTACTAAGAGCAGAAAACCAACCCACCTCACTCCAAGCTGGCTTCTAGCAAGAGAGAGAGGAGGAAGTAAACGCAGGTGAATGACGTCACAGCAGGAAGGAGTGAGGACTTCAAAATAAAACATTACATATCTCCCAAAATGATAAATTGCACAAAACATTACAAAATAAAAGTGTCAATAAATAATATGGCATGTGAGGGATCTTTGGTGGAATGCATCCACTTGTATATCTTATATACCTGCTACACAGGCACACAGGAACACATAGAAACCACCCCCAAAAGGCCCCTGCCCGGGCTCTGGACGGGGCCCCTGCCCAGGCTCTGGAAGGGGGGCCCCTGGCCAGGCTCTGGACGGGGCCCCTGCCCAGGCTCTGGACGGGGGGCCCCTGGCCAGGCTCTGGACGGGGCCCCTGCCCAGGCTCTGGACGGGGCCCCTGCCCAGACTCTGGAAGGGGCCCCTGCCCAGGCTCTGGACCCGGGCCCCTGCTCAGGCTCTGGAAGGGGGGCCCCTGCCCAGGCTCTGGACGGGGCCCCTGCCCAGGCTCCATATATAATGGAGTTGGCCTGTTCTGACATCATTCTGACGTCTGCATAGATATATAATGGGCATAAAAGGGACACAGACCATCTGGGTGGGGCATGGATTTACAACTTGCATCGTTCCAAGTAGGCTCCAACGGCACCGCTCTATAGATTAAACAAAAGAAAACCTTTTTTCAGTTATTTTTTCAGATCTAGTTTTAGTTGATTTCATTCACTGAACTGTAATAATAATTAATAATATTAATAACCCTCTACCAGACCCAGAGCTGCACAGCAGTGCGTCCTCCCTCGACGCCAAGCTGTGCGCGGCCGTCACGCCCAAGCTGGGCTCTTCTCCCGCCACGGCGGCGGGGACGGCGGGGGCCAAGCCGCCACCGGGGGGCGACACCACCGCCCTCAGTCCCAGCAAGCAGCCCAAGGCCACGCCCTCCTGGAAGTACTCCTTCAAAAGCTCCTCCTCTTCCTCCTCCTCCTCATCATCATCATCGGCGCCTCGCCTGCAGCCGCAGGGCAAGCAGCAGCAGGGCAGCGGTACGTAGCTATACGCAGACGACGTTTTCGCACACGATTTATCCCACGATTTTGTAACCTTTTTTTTCACCCCTGTGTCAATCATCTAATGTGATCCTGGGCTCTACACACCCTCCACCAACCTAGTCCCCATATATGGGGGACAAGGGGAGAGCAACCTAGTCCCCATATATGGGGGACAAGGGGAGACCAACCTAGTCCCCATATATGGGGGACAAGGGGAGAGCAACCTAGTCCCCATATATGGGGGACAAGGGGAGACCAACCTAGTCCCCATATATGGGGGACAAGGGGAGAGCAACCTAGTCCCCATATATGGGGGACAAGGGGAGACCAACCTAGTCCCCATATATGGGGGACAAGGGGAGAGCAACGGACTTGAACTCATGCTTCCTTCATGCCTGAGTGTCCAAGTTGCTCCTTTACACCTGACAGGGGGGAGTTTCCCTGGTTGGACGTAGCGCGTGGAAGGAACACGTTATTCCAACCAGTTCCTTTCAAAATGCATTTTTTAGCAGAGATATTCATGTTAAACGGTATATTTGTCATAATATGCTACCTGTGCAACCTCTGTTTAGAAAGCCTAATGCTGCATTCACATGGGATCAGGCAAGCGGTATAGATGGCAAAACAGCACCACCTGCTGGACGGCACGGAACGGTTAAAAGATAAAATATTGATGCCGTCTGCCAGTAGGACCGTTACCGTCCTACTCCCGTCAACTAAAAGGACTTACGCTTTGGCGCCTGCCGTCTGCCTGATCCTATGTGAATACAGCATAATTTATTTTTGTGTCAAAATTAAGACGTTTAATTGCAATTACTTGTAGGACAATGAACTCATAATGTGTCCTGGTTTTTCCAACCTCTACTACTCTAGGTAGCAGCAGTGGATCAACGGTGGAGAGCACCAGCGTGTCATCAGGTGGAGGAGGAGGTAACTATTTACTGCATCCGATGCTGCTTTCTAACCTGCAACCTTAAAACAGGCTGAATGCCAACAACATACGGCCGTCTTTCTGCCTAGGTTATACCTTTGAACAGCCACTGCACCGACCACTGAGTTGGTTAAAGTTATACCTTTGAACAGCCACTGCACCGACCACTGAGTTGGTTAAAGTTACCTTTGAACAGCCACTGCACCGACCGCTGAGTTGGTTAAAGTTACCTCTGAACAGCCACTGCACCGACCGCTGAGTGGCTCGCCATGAAAATACACTTCTAAAACGGGTAGTCCCAATACTTGATTCTGATTGGCTGGTTACCGTCACGTGACCGGTGTAAATTCCACCGATATCCCACTCCTTCAATCACTGGGGCTGTTACTTGCCCGAGCAAAACAAGGAAGTGATGTGGCTGCTCGCTCTGGTGGCGCAAAGCGTAGCTACTTTTGTGAATTCAATCGTTTTACTAGGTTAATATTGCTGTTAATATGTTTGTAACCGTTTTAGAAAAAAGCCACTCGAGCTGGGGGGTAGAAGACCCTCGGCTGCGTCTCGGGTCTGCCTACGCCCCCAGCCAGTGTACAATACCCGGTAACCTGAGACCTCTCGTGGCTTATTGCTTAATTTAAAAACTATCAATGCTTATTTTTTCACCCCACTTCCTCACTCAGTCACGCCTGTAATTCCGTGATGTGACAATAATATAAAGTGTGACTCTAGTTCTGTCTGTGTTTTTTCTCCTCGGAGGAGGAGGAGGCGGTAACTGGCTGATGAACGGCCTGTCCTCCCTGCGGGGACACCGCCGCACCTCCTCGGGCGAGCGCTCTTCCTCGTCCTCCTCGTCGTCGTCTACGACGGGGCGCGGCGGCGACTCCACGGCCTCCTCGTCGTCTCAGAGGCTGTCCACCTACGACAACGTCACCACCTCCTCCAACGCCTCCAGCGTGCTCAGCGTGGCCGGCGGTAAGAGGGGGCGTTCACTTCTAGTGATTTTCACTAGTTTACTAGTTGTTTAACTACCTATTATGTAAAACTGTACCCGTACTCATATGACTGTGAATGTGTGGCTATATGTGATATGGGTATATCGTTATCAATAGCCTATCAATATTTTGTATAAATACGTTACATGCATCCAAAAAATAAACATGCATGAACATTGTGTCCATTATGGTGCTTCCCTATAGCTGGCGTTGGCGGTACCAGCAGCACACTGTGGTCCGGTTCCTCCGGCGAGGTCTCGGGGGCTCCGGACGAGACCGCTCCTCATCCTCCTCCTCCTGCCCCCACGGGGGGGAACCAGAACTGTGCCCCGCCTCCGGGCGGGGGAGGAGGAGGAGGAGGAGGGGGAGAGAAGGGGGAGGGGATGGCGTCGTCTTCGGGGGATCAGGAGGACTGCAGCGAGGCCATGGAGCTGGGCAGTGAGAACGGGAGTGTGGCGGGAGGGGGAGGAGTCACTGCCGCGGTGGCCCCCCCGGGGGTCCCCACCATCGTGACGTCAGAGGACGGAGATGAGGGGGAGCAGGGGGGGGGGTCTGTGGCGGTGGACGGACTGAGAGACGAGCTGAGGAGCCAGAAGGGCGTCTACGAAGCCAGGATGAGAAAGTGAGTCTTTTGACCTGCTGAGACCAGATCCTAACAACATGTCTGAAAAACCTGTGTTTCTGTATCAGTGGTTTCTCAAACTGTTTCATGTCAAGGAGCCCCAGAATTATATGTATTTGGCCGCCGACCCCCATCTGAAAACATGTTGTTCCAGGGACCCCCCCCCCCAGAAGCAAAGATTTGAGTTCAAAACGTTGCGCTGCGACACGTTGTAAACTTGTAGATCGGCTATTTTCGGCATGTAAAATCAGGCATGACGACGGCATCAAGGCCCGCCAAAATACATTTTAGTCGACTAAATCAACTGTAGATTTAGTGGACTAAAATGTTATGATATTTAGTCGACTAAAACTACACTAGCACTACAACATTCCAGGTGACTAAAACGTCACTAAGACTTAATGAAAACTATTCAAAAGACTATGACTAAAAACTAAAATCGAATTATGCTGCCAAAAAAACAACACTGCTACCAAGTTATTATAATGTGGAACATTGCTCATGGGTTCCTTCTTCCCGTTGTCTCTGCCGCCCCCTGCAGGCTGGAGGAGTCCAGCGCGGCGCTGTGTGCCCAGATGGAGCGCCTGGAGCAGGAAATGGAGCAGGAGAGGAAGAAGCAGCGCATGCTGGAGATCAAGCTGCGCAACTCGGAGCGCGCGCGGGAGGACGCCGAGAACCGCAACCGGCTGCTGGAGAAGGAGATGGAGGACTTCTTCTCCACGCTGGGAGACCTGGCTCTGGGCGCCAGGACTAGTGACCTATAGAACCTCTGTCTGGAGAAGGAGATGGAGGACTTCTTCTCCACGCTGGGAGACCTGGCTCTGGGCGCGAGGACTAGTGACCTATAGAACCTCTGTCTGGAGAAGGAGATGGAGGACTTCTTCTCCACGCTGGGAGACCTGGCCCTGGGCGCCAGGACTAGTGACCTATAGAACCTCTGTCTGGAGAAGGAGATGGAGGACTTCTTCTCCACGCTGGGAGACCTGGCCCTGGGCGCCAGGACTAGTGACCTATAGAACCTCTGTCTGGAGAAGGAGATGGAGGACTTCTTCTCCACGCTGGGAGACCTGGCCCTGGGCGCGAGGACTAGTGACCTATAGAACCTCTGTCTGGAGAAGGAGATGGAGGACTTCTTCTCCACGCTGGGAGACCTGGCTCTGGGCGCCAGGACTAGTGACCTATAGAACCTCTGTCTGGACCACCGACCCACTGGGTCCGTCTCCCCCGATCCAGGCCCGGGTGGCGGCAGCGGAGGTCCACGTCTTGAAACCCGACCAGAGCCGATCTTCTTTTCTTAAAAACTGTGAATGTGAAACTTTAAAGGTCACAACGCGGAGATGTGTGGAAAGCAAATGTTTTCCTACGGTACGGTCAGAGTGGAGTAGCGACACGCTTTGATCTGTGCGCTATAGTTCCAAACATTGCTCCTATTGGCTGGAACTATTCCATTGAGATAGAATGAGCACTTCCGCATTCCATTGTTACAATGGGAGTCAACGCTATAGTGTCGCCACTCTCTTACTATAGATTACTCTGGGTACGGTGTGCCTCGTTTTTGTAGTGCTTTTTAGGATAAAAGTGTCAACACTCTCACATTTTCAAGTCGCGCTGCTCCTTCCCGTTTTTATGCTGACGGAAGTGGAAGGAAGTGTGGGACGGTGGCAAACGAAAAGGAACGTTTAATATTATTATATTACTCTATTTCCCTCCCTGTCCTGTGATTCATTATTTGATCACCCGGTTTCACACGACGTACGGCTCGCTCCACAGGCGCACCGCGCTGTTTCTTTAAGAGTCTGCGCCTGTTGTGACTCGCCCTCAGTGGCCTCGTGGTTATAGTGTGTCCCGCCCCCAAAATGATGCCGGGAGGTCGGTGGTTCAATCCCCGTCCGGGTCACACCAGTGACTATAAACATGGTGCTCAATTCCTCCCTGCTTGACACTCGGCACCCCAAAGGGTTGGATTGGGGATAGTGCTTATTGGAGGACCCCAATAAGGACCCCCAATTTCGGGGTCTTTTCATCCTCTTACAGTAGGCAGACCTTTGCATTTGAAATGTGCTTTCCTATGTACTTATTCTACAGATTGTTAATAACGTTTTCAATTTCAATGTCCGGCCGTGCAGATCTCCTCCCATAAGTGTTTGGCGGGTGGGATCTGACTGGCCCCGGGCCAGGACACGTCAGAATGAAGTACGCCAATCTGGACGTTTGGTTGATTTATAAAGACTCCTTGAAGGTCCGTCCGCGTGCTTAACGCATGCTTGGACCACACTGTGGTCTGTCTGTGTGAAATCACAAGAAGATAAATTAAGTCTCGACTCCTCCGACCTTCTCTGCAAAAGCACTGCCGCCTTCAAACCACTAACGGAGTCAAGAGGGGGTCGATGGACCTCACGACGGAGACACTGCCAACACTTGGGGAGTGATCGGTGGTTGAAGACGAACGGCTCTTTTCGACTCCACAACCTGAAGCGTTTTACAGAACCCGTGCAGACGAGTTCTGTGACGACGACGGGTCAAAAAAGACGAGCCAGTTCTGAGTTCTATGGAGCTAGTAGTGTTACTCTCTGCTCTCAGGCCTGCTGTGGTGTGCCTCCTAGACGCCGGAAGTTTCCGTGATATTTATTCCGTATCCGTTGGTATAAACTAAACTAAAGCCTCAAAGTCTTCAGGTTTACGCTGAACCTCTCTCTGGGATGCCGTCGTTATGCCATTAATGTAACGCTAACGCTAACCTAACCGGGACATTATAAAATATACGTTACTGATGTTTTAGAACACTTTCCTGGGGTCTGTGTGTGAAATATGTGGTTTTAGATGTTGTAGATTTGAGCAGTGTCCGTGACATCAGAGAGATGGGGCTCACTGCTAAAATCTAACATATCTAAAGCCACATATTACACACTAAAGAGTCTTATAAACGTCATTAACATTTTTTTGTGTGCTTGTAATGGAAGCTTCTCCACTAAAGCCCCATACTGTATTGTAAGATAAATACCTGATCTCTATTTGTCCTTTTCTTTTTTTTTTAAGATGTTTTTTTTTTTTTTACATTTTTTGTAATGTCAAAGTGAAATCAGCCAGCATAATGTTTGACGCAAATGCAAACACTATGTACTTCATCATCATACAGAAAACAACCGAATTACAAACTTAACACATTGTGAACTCGCAGATCTGCTATTTTGCTATTTAACATAAAACATTTTTTTTTAAATCTTGAATTGGCTAAAATTGCTGAATTTTTTTGCTTGCCTACTGGTTTACAGCTCATGCTCATAAAGTACAGTACTTGCGGGTCATTTACAGTACGACAGTTTTTAAAATACCAAAGCCGAGACCGACTCTGTTTCATTCGCTACATAAATACAGCTGAAGGTCGCGGGCGTCCCGTCGTGACTCCAACGCCCCGACCGACACGGCCGGAGTGGAAGAAGCCATGTTGGTTTTGGCGCACAAAGCTGAACCACTGCCCCGTCAAACAGACACAATGGAACTTCCTGCTGTTAAGTTAAGTGTGCCTTCAGGGAAAACGTGTTGTAATATAATATCTGACAGGAACATTGTTTAATGTTGCCCCGCTTTATAATCTGCTCTCTAGAGCGCAACGACTCCCAACCTGCCGGGAGACTGCTGGGGGGCCCGATGGGGACGTGCTCCCAACCTGCAGGGAGACTGGGGGCCCCTCATGGGGTACTCCCAACCTGTGAGACCGGCCGGGGGCCCCCATGGGGTACTGGGTGCAGGTCTTTTTTCCCGACAGCATATTGATCCGAAACCTCAATCCTAACCTAACCCTATAACCGCAAGCACGGGAGCAGCGCATGTCGGACCATCGCTTTTTCGCATCGCAGCGAACGTCCCCCCGCTGCGGATCGGACCGTTGCCCCGTCGGCTAGAATGCTGTCGGATAAAAGGCCGCCTCCCGGGGTGCTCCCAACCTGCCGGGAGACCAGGGGTCCCAATGGGGAACTCCCAACCTGCCGGGTGACCAGGGGTCCCCATGAGGGGGCATTTGTGGCCCACCCATCTGACCACTAGAAAAGGTTGTGAACCGCTGTATCATGGCCTTCTCAGAATACACACAGTGGCCAAATTATAATGTATTTTTTTTCTCCTTCTATCTTAATATTAATATTGCAACAAACTGCCGATATCCGTCCCTCCACATCCCGGGGGGGAAGGTGCCAATTAATTAATTATTGTCGACTTTGTGGAAACTTAAATTATCGTGATTTGAATTGAATGGATGTTTTTGAAATAAGAATGTATCCTTGTGGTGGTGAATGTATAAACGTATTGTCGATTAAACAAAAAAATAAGAAGAAGAAGAAAAGAATACAATTAAACTACCCTATACCAATTTCTAATTAATTAACTAACTAATTAATTAACACCTAGAATGGTTTACTGTTTTTACGTCTGTGGGGGTCCCAAAGGGGGACCGTTGGGACTCCAAATGGACCATTATCACAGATCTGTAACTCTGAGAGGGTACAAATGGACCATAATTACAGATCTGTAACTCTGAGAGGGTACAAATGGAACCCAAGTAGAAAGAAAAGGTGGTGATCCGAGCACTCAAAAAGGTGAAAAATGTCCAGCCGGGGCGCCTGATGGAGGGGAAAGGAACTGGTTGGAATAACGTGTTCCTTCCACGCGCTACGTCCAACCAGGGAAACTCCCCCCTGTCAGGTGTAAAGGAGCAACTTGGACACTCAGGCATGAAGGAAGCATGAGTTCAAGTCCGTTGCTCTCCCCTTGTCCCCCATATATGGGGACTAGGTTGGTCTCCCCTTGTCCCCCATATATGGGGACTAGGTTGGTCTCCCCTTGTCCCCCATATATGGGGACTAGGTTGGTGGAGGGTGTGTAGAGCCCAGGATCACATTAGATGATTGACACAGGGGTGAAAAATGGGTTACAAAATCGTGGGATAAAAAAAGTGAAAAATGAGGAGAGGGTGGATAAAAAATACTAAGGTACTTTATTTAGAAAAGTTAAAAACAGCCAACATTCTTTGACTCACAGGAGGAGTCTTCATCAGGGCAGGTGTGTGTCATACCGTACCTGCTGATGGCTGTTTTTAACTTGTCTAAATAAAGTACATTTTAAAGTAGCCTACCTTTTTATCTCTCCTCATTTTTAAACCATTTTTGAGTGCTCAGATCGTGGCCTTTTCTCTAGTATTTCAGTCCCACTGATCTTTGTAGCACCACTGAGTCTACTTTACTTTTAAACTTTTATTGTATGGACCCGTAAGTAGGCTATACTCTCAGAGTTAATATGGGGGGTCCTTCAGTAAGTAGGCTACACTCTCAGAGTTAATATGGGGGGTCCTTCAGTAAGTACTGTAGGCTACACTCTCAGAGTTAATATGGGGGGGTCCTTCAGTAAGTAGGCTACACTCTCAGAGTTAATATGGGGGGGGTCCTTCAAATTTAAACGTTTGCCAATCACTGGTCGTGCTAGACAACGTAGCACACGTTCGCTAGCCTAAAAGGGTCGTGCAAAACTACGACAGTCTGAATGAAGACATTTAGTGGAAACTACTGTATGTATCGTGAGTGGCGGTTGCATGTGACCGAATTTGTTGAAATGCTAATTAATTGTTACTAATCGACACAATGTCCACAAACTATTTCAATTTCTCCAACAGTATTGTGTTAGAAAGACAATTAAATGTATATGTTGTGTTGTTGGGGTTGAGCAAGAGACTATGTGACTGTAATATTTTCTTTTGGTTTTATGCTTTTTTTTGGTACCACTTTAGATGAAGTCCATGTTTATTTAAGATGCTTCATAAACATAATTACATTTCATTGTAATGTGCATGCAATACTGTACAGTATGGTTATAATTATAAGCGTTCATAAATATTCATAATGTGTTATGAACAATAATCATAACTTGGTGTAAGACTAATACTATACTTAATTGCTGGACATTGCGTTGTTTATGCCGTGAGTATCACACTGTGTTATCACTGTTATGTAATGAATTATAAGCACTGCTTATAATGCATTACAGTGATTAAAAGTCACCACTAAGTGGTCATTAACTGCTTCAAGTAAAGCAATTACATTCCAAGTATAGGCTAAATTTATAAATAATGCATTATATAGTCATCATGGGCTTCATAGAAAGTTATACCCGTTATTTATTAATTTTTACAAATCCATACAGCGAATCTTGTGTGATTAAATTATTTTCATCCAGGATTCAGATGCTGGGGTTTAAGTGAGTCAATGACAGACAGAGCCCAACAATGACTGCCGTTGCACTAAAAAGGTTAATTTTCCACTTCAGTTTGAATGATGCTCATTTTGCTCTGCTTCTGCTATGATGCTTATTTATTATGGCTCTACAAATATTGTAATGAATGGATATGTATGGAAATAAAAAGCTGACAATTAATGTGATCATCATCAGTACTGGAACGGTTTTCTATATCATCAATATTTATGCTAAAATATTATTAATAGTTAATATGATTTCTTTCATAAATATAATATTGCATATTTCTTTTTCTCACCTTATTCCCTCATTTCACCCTTTCCTTCTCTCCTTCCGCCTCTCCTCTGTTTTTTCTCCTTCCTTCTCTCCACCATTCCTTGTTGTCTAAAACCATGAAAAACAACATTAAGGAAAGGAAAGGTACTATGTTTACCCTACAGGGTAACTGGACTAAGCTCAAGAACTTGTTTACAGCCAGGCCCTGCTCATAGAACATTTCATGGTAGGGGTTCAATGCCTTGTCCATAAAGGGCACTTCAGCGGTGGTAATTTTAACGTGCCGGCCCGGGGATACGAACTATAGCGACCTTCCGATATCAAGACCGCTCCGCAAACCGTTCGTCCACCACTGCCCCTAATACTATGTGTCTGAGAGCCCTCAGCCCAGGACCACTTGTTCTAGTTGATAGTATATTTTTATCACACACTGCTGGTCCTGAATGAGTCCCATTTTCTATTTTATTACACACTGCCGAGTCCCATTTTCCTTTTCCATGAGCAAACATGAAAATGACAAACCGAGTGAAGTCGTCCTCCCGGCCTGGACACAGAAAACTAAACAAAACAGCGAAAATGTCTGGAAATGTTTAGGGATACCAGGGTTAATGTTGTAGCAGTAGTTCTCAAACTTAACTTTAAAATATTAAGAAAATAAGCATGTACAGTACAAGTAGAACCTCCATGTGGACACTCATCTATTCATGTGTTTCTGCTAATTATTATTGTCCACTCATTTTATATGTCTGTGGCAAAGGCTCATATGGTTCCTGCCTCGCATTCGGTACATACAGAGTGACGTAGAGGGTGCGCTGTGACTGGCCAGTCGCTGTGATTGACAGCTTACTGTACACCTAAACCTAACCTTAACCTCAGTAAAACTATATACCTAAACCTAACCCTAACCTCAGTAAAACTATACCTAAACCTAACCTTAACCTCAGTAAAACTATACCTAAACCTAACCTCAGTAAAACTAACGCAGTGGCTGGGGGCGTTTCCAAGAACCCGAACGCGAAGCGAATACCATATTAGCCTGTGGCAAAGAGGTCCACGACAGGCCAACATGGTCGATGAAGGATGTTAAATTAACACTTTGACTTCTATTCACGAGTTGCTCGAGTTAATTAATTGTAGAACACTTTCCCTGCGATTCGTGAGTTGCCCGAGTTTATGTTTTCATTGTTTAATCAACGTTTTAATCAGTTTTAACTATAGTCATACGGGCAATCCACCGGACAGAACGGGATATGAGACGCGTTTTGATGACGTCATTGAGTCCGCGTTGTTTGCAATGGGAAACCTGCCTAGCGACGGCACTTTGGAATATTTTTCCAACACTACGACAAGCGATTACAACGTTTTAAAGTGGATTTTCATGACAAAGCAACTCAGCGGTCGGTGCAGTGGCTGTTCAAAGGTGTAACTTTAACCAACTCAGCGGTCGGTGCAGTGGCTGTTCAAAGGTAACTTTAACCAACTCAGTGGTCGGTGCAGTGGCTGTTCAAAGGTAACTTTAACCAACTCAGTGGTCGGTGCAGTGGCTGTTCAAAGGTAACTTTAACCAACTCAGCGGTCGGTGCAGTGGCTGTTCAAAGGTAACTTTAACCAACTCAGTGGTCGGTGCAGTGGCTGTTCAAAGGTAACTTTAACCAACTCAGTGGTCGGTGCAGTGGCTGTTCAAAGGTAACTTTAACCAACTCAGCGTTCGGTGCAGAGGCTGTTCAAAGGTAACTTTAACCAACTCAGTGGTCGGTGCAGTGGCTGTTCAAAGGTAACTTTAACCAACTCAGCGGTCGGTGCAGTGGCTGTTCAAAGGTAACTTTAACCAACTCAGTGGCTGTTCAAAGGTAACTTTAACCATAGGTCAAAGTCTAGCCTGAAAGACGGCCGTTCAATACAGGAATTTAACCTATTAAGCGGCATTGAATAAAAGCTTGTTTGCAGTCAAGGCGTGTAACAAAAGCTGTATGTGTGGAAACAGACGACAAAACAGTCGAGAATCAAATTGTATTTCTTTTTATTTGCAGTACATGTTTTTGTGTGTTTTTTTTAATTTTTATTCAGGGAGGGTTGGGCATCATTCCATCCCAGTGCAGGTATATTCTACTAGTGCACTCATTGGTTGGCTGCGTGGAGGCACGGAGCCAGGGGATTGGCTGCGGTTCTGTGCGTGGAGGCACGGAGGAGGAGCCAGGGGGAATTCTTAAAACTACTTTGCATGGCTGGATTTATTTCACTAGCAAACATTTCAAACCAGCACCATACATATAACCAGTTTGTTTGTTGTTTTTTTTAGGCATTTACATTACTTTTTTTTTGTTCTTTTTTCATCATTTGTTTGTTTATTAACATTATTTGGCCTTAACCACGACAGCCAATCAAACCTTAAAAAGGGGTATTTGACTTTTAAAACACTTTTGGGGTCATTTTTAGTGCTTCTGTGTGCAGTGCAGCCCAATTAGTTGCCCTGATGATACGCTATTTAAAAGATTCATTTATCAAACTCTTACAGTATATACTGTATAAACCCCATTGAACTTCAAACTGAAACAGTTCCCCTCCTTTCCTTGTATATAAATTAATTATAAAATTAAAACTAAAATGAATGGGGAGGGGGGAAAAAGTAATTGAAAAATCACAGCTCCCTCAAAGGCATAATGAATCAATGCCAGTCACTAGAAGCAAAGATGTGTGATTTCAATGAGCCTAAAAGGGTCCTTTCAAATGGGAAGCGAGGAACGCACACGTTCAACACGTTCACACGACCAACGACAGCTCTCCTCCAGGTCTGGATCAACGACAGGTCTCCTCCAGGTCCGCTCAACAGGTCCGCTCAACGAGGCACGACATTCAACGCAAGCGCAAAATATAATCCAGGTCTGGTGAGTCGCGGGCGGGCGTGTGCATGGATGGAGCGAGCAACGTGCGCAACAAATTCACGGGGGGCCGCGCTCAACGTAAAAACGCTTGCGACTTTCTTCTCCGAGCAGAAAAACGCAGGTCTCATTGAAAATGAACTATAGGCACGTTATATGATCGCATCCCGTTTGAAAGACCCTTAACGGCCAGCCGGGCGCCTGATGGAGGGGAAAGGAACTGGTCGGAATAACGTGTCCCTTCCACGCGCTACGTCCGGGGAAATTCCCCTCTGTCAGGTGAAAAGAAGCAGCTTGGACTCCTCATGCATAGAAGGAGGCATGAGGTCAGTCCGCTGCCCCCCCAGGTTGGCAGAGGAAGTGTAGCGCCCAGGATTACTTAGATAATTGGCACTGGGTGAAAAGAAAACTGGGTTACAAAATCGTGGGATAAAATGTTTTAAAAAGAAAGACCCTTAACATGGAGTAGACTGGAGTTTGAAGTTAAATGGGCTTTAAAAACACATTATTAAACTCTAAAACATAGTCCTTTATCTCAATCTGAGCCCTATACAACAATGCTTTAGAATAGATCACGTGCGTGTGCGATGTGCACAAGGAGATTTTTGATATTCGATCACTAACACACACCATGAACTGTCTGGGCTGCACACACACACAACGCCTGATTGATGTTAAAAATGAAATAAAAATACCCTTTTTTAAACCACAAAGGGATACAAAGACCTCCCCAGGGTCTCCACATCCACCTCGGGCTGCAGGTTTGATTGGCAGGAAAAAGGCTGATTTATACA
Source organism: Protomyctophum bolini (assembly GCF_963924005.1). Taxonomy (NCBI): domain Eukaryota; kingdom Metazoa; phylum Chordata; class Actinopteri; order Myctophiformes; family Myctophidae; genus Protomyctophum; species Protomyctophum bolini. Next base: position 3,422,434 of record NC_137879.1, on the reverse strand, counting down.
TATCATTATTTATGACTCTATAAACAAGTCACAGGATAAAGATAATAAAAACAAAAACAAAAAATGATCTTGCTCATAAAAAGGTGGGAGGGGAAAAAACAAAAGCATGGATTGACAGACAGTACCAAACATTTCATTACCTTCAGGGGAACAGCTCTCTAACAAGGCTAGGCCCATCACTATCTACTAGCACGATTTGCCCATTAAGGTATTGCACATTATAACTGTAAAAAATATATAATAATGAAAAAAAAAAGAGGGAGAGAGGAGAAAAAAAATGAAAAGGAAAAAATATATACATAGAACAAATCTTCCACTTCTAGGTTGAAGTTTTACATAATGTACAAAACTAGAAGTTCTGCTAAAATTGAACAATAGTTACACTTTTTCAAATAAATAAATAATGGAATCCGTTATTCACACACGTCCTTCCATAGTATAGCTAATTCTGCGGAGCAAACTAAGTAGTTCCAAGAACCGGTATAAATTTAGCCTGAGGTAGTTCATCAAAGCCTACTTTAAATCATGATTAAGGTCTTTTTAGAGAGATGCGGTAATAATACAGAAAAGGAGAGGGGAAAAGAAGCAACAAAAGCTAAACTGTATTTTAACTCCAATGGTCTAGATTGTTGGGCTAAAAGAAAATTAAGAGCACTTAAAAAACAACGTCTAATTAGTTTCCATTTTTGATTTAAGCAAGTTATATGAGACACATCAACACTCAAACATGGGACAGGATCTTAGGTAAGCAACTCTCTATACTATAGGCCAATTAGCATGTTGAATGGTTGGTTATGGCCCTGCCTACAAACATGTCCTCATTTGGGGAAATGTAGTTTGGGTGGAGTTAAACTGTCACAAGCTGTTGCCAGACCTGGGCAGAACTGGTGCGGCCGTTTTCCGCTGCCTGCCGGCGTCTCTTGCGGGTTTTTAGACAGCTACTAGTGGATGGAAATTAGACAGCGGAAAACGGCCGCGCTGATCTGCCCCAAGTGTGGAAACCTCTCCTGATTTGATCGTCTTTCGTTTTAATTCATTAAATAAATGAATGCCCTATTTTATACTTCTTTGTGCAATAAGTAGCAGGTCTACAGTACCAGCTCATAGCAAAACATTTTGAAAAGCTTGCGTCCCAATAATCAATATTATTAATTAAAGGCTGGGGAAAATGGGGCCCACGAGGTTTCCGAGTGACGGTGATGAGTGGAGCGTCTCTTAGCCTCGGTCAGTCCTGTTATTTAACCTGCCTAGCAACAACATGTTTCACCACCAGGGGTGGAAACTACATTTACTGTAGCCTATACTGTATGTACTGTACTTGCATGAACCACTACAGCCATATATAGGTACAGACTCTATATAGCATTCGGAGATTGTGGAATAGTCATGTCTGGCTACACAAGACTACATGTTTTGAAACAGCACAGTGCTGGTTACCCTGCATGCTGACATTGACACTGACTGGCCATTCATTATACATTCTGTCTCTCCTCCCTTTCTTCCTAAAGGGTTCTCATTCGATGCAGTTTGGTTTGATACAGAATATTTTGTTTGAAGTATGAATCAAATAAAAACAAAGAGGAATATTCTGATCCTCTACAATCATCGCATTTAGACGACATTATATGCAAAGTAAAGCTGTGTATATACCAAGTTACTGTCGATGCACATGTAGGAACACTTTTCTGTTTTCACTTTGATGAAGAACCTGCTGAATCTCGTCCAATTCGGCTTAACCCATTCTGACCTGGCACCCATTTTGGTGTTGGCATCATGTTATGCTTTAGCTATTGAAAAATAGCAGACCTACAAGCTCGTAGCGCGCCACCGAGTGGCGCGCTACGAGCTTGTAGGTCTGCTATTTTTGAAAAAATCGAAGAACGACTGACATTTCTAGAATCTGATCTCAGGTCAGAATGGGTTCATCAGACCAGTGTGTGTCCAGTGGAAACCTCGTATGAATCTGATCTCAGGTCAGAATGGGTTAAAGGACTCGGAAAACACGCGCTGACGTTATCTCCAATGACACACCTTGACATCACCGTACCCTGCAAAACGCCACCGCCTCCAACGTCGGGGTCAAAACCAAACGCAGTAGAAAAATAGACAGATAATATATTTGTGAGAAGTTGAACCGCCTTTTATGTGATTGACTTTGATGTGGAAATACTGCTGTTGCTAGTTTTAGGGTTTTCCCTTTTATTACTTCATCCAGATCGACTTATTAAAAATCCTCAAAACTAAAATGAATACTCTTCTTTTTCTGCTAGTCAGGAATGGATGATGGACGAACAACAACAGGCACTTTTCCTTAAGAGGCAAAACATCTAAAACAATCCAGAAGGACTCCATTATTATTGCATACAGTAGAAATCAACCGTTATTTAAGATCCCTTTTCATTACATTTGGGATTCAAACCGACGCCAATTCTGTTGCAGTTCTCTCAACCTGTATGATATGAGGGCCAGCTGCTTTTAGGCAGGACGGGGCTTAATTGGCCACATTTCTCAGATATACTTAAAACGTTTTGAATAAATGTAGGCATTCTGAGAGAGAGCTGGCATAAAATACACCTGTTTTGAGTTACTAATAGCAGGACGTCGTGGTAGCAAAACAGAAATCTCCAGCATTTTCATCACCGATCACGTCTGCGGCGCGATTTCCATCCCTCCGAACAAAATAACCGAAACATCGTTAAGACACTTTCTCGAGCATTCTCAATATCGCAACTCCCTACTTTACTGAAACACCTTCTATTCCAGTGGTTCCCAAACTTTTTCATATCAAGGACCCCCAAATTGACACTAATTATCCCACGGACCCCCTTTTGAAAAGATATGCCATGCAGGGACCCCCATAAGAGAAGGTTTTTAAATTCAAGGACCCCCCAGTTTAATAGCATTTCTATCTCTGGGACCGCCAATTTATATTATATAATCAATGTTAATTCCGGGTCCATTTAGGTTCCATTTGTACACTCTCAGAGTTACAGACCCATGAGTGTCCATTTGGTTCCAAACTGTCATTTATCTGAGGACCCCCTGGAACTCCCTCAAGGACCCCTGGGGGTCCCCGGACCCCACTTTGGGAACCACTGTTCTACACACTGTTCACCTCCACTTGGCTTTTTCCAACTTCAACACAACTCCACAAATCTCCTAAAAAAAAGCTCTCAAAGCACAACGACACATTCCCCAGTCAGTCATCCACCGTCAAAGGACACCTCAACCGTCAAAGCAAGCCTTAAAGGACTGGCCCAAAGAAAGCACATCCTAATTGTCGCGTGGAAACGTTGCATATCCATATTTAGTATAGTTATTGTCGTTCAATAGATTCATGTTATTGGTCACACATTACGTCGCTCTGTGAGTTTTTACAAACATTTAACCCCTATCTTACACTTTCGATGCACTGCGAGCTTTGTAGATCTTTTGCCAATTATATATAAAAAAAGCTTGACATGCCCCAAAATAGAGACGTCGGGATACACAATAGTTAACCAATGAAAAGGTATTAGATTGGTTTATTTCTTTCTCATTTCACGAAAATGTACGCTTTTTGGACATGCAAGATTTCCACCCGACAGTCGGTCTCCAGACTGTAATCAATGCACCGACACCACAGACAGACGCAGTTCCCCAAGCACTTAGAAAACAAATTAACCGGGAACCCCTTTTGGTGTTAGCATTATGCTATGCTTTAGAAATTGAAAAATATCAGATCTACAAGCTCATAGCTTGTAGGTCTGCTATTTTTGAAAAATCTAAGAACGACTGATATTTTCCACAAACAAATTCCAATCAACTCTGTTGACATGGCAATAAAGTCTTGAATCTATTTTTAGAATCTGATCTCAGGTCAAATGAACAAACTCATCATGTTGTTAAGTCGTGTTCATGTCCCCATATTTCATACATATAGCTTACACTAGGAGGGAAAAACAAAACGCAAAGAGCTCAGAATAGAGAGAGAAAAAAAGCAGTGAGCAACGAAAATCTAACAGCATTTCCAGATCAATAATCTTAAAGACTAAGAAACTAAACAGGAAAGGAAAACAATAAAGAAATAGCATATTATCGTCTGTTGGGGCGGAAACCTCATATGTCCAAAACGTACTTCTTTTCAGGGTTCAAATTAAAAGATCAGACACGTCTGAAGTGAGTGGTGCTGTACTGTACTGTACTGTACTGTACTGTACTGTACTGTACTGTACTGTACTGTACAAGCCCTCCTCCCTGGCCTGTGTGTGTCTGTGTGTTAGGCTGTGCAAAAATAGCGCTATAACGCTATTTTCGTGCTCGGACACAGCCAGGGACACAGGGACAGACGCAGCCACACACACATAGCCGTCTACAGGAGTGGTTGCACCACTCAAAAATAGCTGAAATCAAGCAGGGCATTTAAAGGTTTCATGACATTAATTTTGATTTGTTTTTCGTTATTATTTTAGTTTTTATGACCTCATTTACACCCAGACAACTTTGAACATTCAGTGGCTCTTCTGTGGTCTGGGATTTTCTCTGTGTCTGTGAAGCTTTTTGAGCTGTAATGACAAACAGTGAAAACAGTGACATCTGCTGGCAAATCCCATTTGTCATATTATGGGATTTGCTGGCTCTTAAATCAGACCACAGAACATCTACTGAATGATAAAAGTTCAGGGTTTTTTGCGGGCAATTGAGCTCAGAAAACCAAACATAAAATAAGAAAAATTACAAAAACATTTTTTATGTCACAATCCCTTGAAAAAAAATAAGAATGTGGAGATAAGAGGTTCCTTCCCGACCAGCAACCAAATTATAAAGCTTTCATTAATCATGACTTTTTACAAGGAAAGTAGTAGTAGTAGTAGTAATAGTAGTAGTGAGTGACGTGAAGAAAGAGTTTCCTTTTTATACAAATGAATCTACACCGTCTTGAGTTAAAAAAACCCAAAAACAAATGGATTTGTTTGATTGGGACCGAAACAAATCCATCTGGTGTGTGAGACACACTCGGGCATGAGGACACATCCATACGAGGGGAGCAGTAAATTAAATTATGTGTCAAAATGGCTCACTGCAAACTCATTTTTCGAAGAAAACAAAAATATATTCACCATAAAATCTGTACAAACTCAATCTTACATTTATATGGCAAAGTTGTAATAGCAGTAGATTAAAAAAAAAAAGAGAAAAAATAAACGAATGATCTTTAAAAAGGAGAGGAAACAAAAAGGAAACGGATCAAAAATAGAACATTAGAAGATTTTGACGTCTCATTTTAAATCCTCACCGTCGTTTAATTGCGAAACCGCAATTATAGTGAAATCGTGAAAGTTCTCAATAAGAAAATAAAATAAAAAAATAAATTACAGCAAAAGTAATAAGAGTCTTGATAAAAACAAAAACAAAAAAATCAAACGGCTAAAAAAAAAAACACTACCATTACCCAAGAAGACGAGCGAAGAGGAACGCGATGAGGGGGAGGGGCTAAATACGGAGGGGGAGGGGCCAGTGTGGGTGGAAGGCGGGCCATTGTAATCCAAGCAGGTTGGTTGGGCGGTGTGGTGGGGGGGCTTGGCCTAGCCACCGACTAGACCAATGGCGTGGCCCTAGCCCCAGACTAGACCAATGGCGTGACCGAGCCCCCCAGACCCAAAAAGATGAGATCAGACGTTTCCCTCCCCCCCCCCCCCCCCCCCGGGACCCAAACGAGTGAAAATAGCAGATCTAACAAGCGGCTATACTTTCACTACTACTTAAAACATTTTGTTTTCTAATTTATGGAATTCTTCTTTTTATTAATTTTCTTCGCCGAATTGCTGAAATACACATTGAATTTTTTCATTGAATGAAATTGGGGAGGGAGGGGGGGGGGAAGATTTTTGAAAATGTTTTTGAAATGAATAAAAATAAAAATAAAGAAAATTAAAAAAAAACAATGTAGGAAACAAAAAAATTAAGGGACCAAATAAAGATGTCCCGCTCCACCGTTTGGGAAGTAGTGGAACCAGAACACTCTGGGCTCACCGATCCATCCCTCCATCCATCCATCCATCCATCCCTCCATCGCTCCATCCATCTCTCCATCGCCGTCATCATCATCTGCAGCAGCTGGTCACAGTGGCGGCGACAGCGGAGGCTGTTGCCGTGGTGACGACAGCGGGGGCGGGGTCTGTGGAGGAGGAGGAGGAGGCGTGGTTGACGGAGGCTGAGGAGGAGGAGGAGGAGGGGGGGTGCTGCTGCTGGTGGTGGGAGGGGGGGCTGCTGCTCACTGCTGCACCTGTGCTATGAGGGACACACACATACACACACACACGCGCGCCTGTTGTCAGTGCTGCACGCTGCGCACGTACGTACGCACGCACGTTGTGCACGCTGCGCACCCACGCACGCACGCATGCTGCGCACCCACGCACAACTTTTGACCTAGTTTTATTTTTGTCTCTCTGTCTCTCCACCTATTTTAAGTAAACAGAAAATACATATATATATATTTTTTGAAGTTGGGAAAATCCCAACCTCAAAATGTATTTTCTGTAAACTTGAATTTCATCCAATCCGGAACTCGAGAGAACTCATATGGCGTATGTGTGCGTGACGTGTTGAAATTGATTAAAAGAAAATCACACCCGTGTGAACTGAGTGGTGTGAACATTACCAAGTGTATCAGAGAGGACAGCAGTAAGGAGGATGAGACTATAGGGGCCACTAGCTGCCACCGACACCAAGAACTCCCAGACAAAAAGCTTGTACTGTGGGAACCAACACACGGGCATCGATGGAGAGGACGTCCCACACCGACCTATGTGGAGGTACTAAAAAAAGATGCTGGTGCAGAAAGCACAAATGAGCTGACCAGATGTACGGAGAACAGAGATGACTGGAGACGCAGGTGGAGAGAGAGACCTCAGTAGAAGTGTGCACATCGAAAGACAAGATATCAGAAAACAGGAGTAATCGCATTGTGTGAGCTAGCAGATCTGCCATTTCTTGCCAATTCTTTTGAACACGTTTCAGATGTGTGAACATCCTCTTTAAGTCCAGGTGTTCTTGTACAAGCAGCAGTGGAGCTCTCTCAAACACACACGATAAAAACAGAGACACACACGATAAAAACAGAGACACACACACGATAAAAACAGAGACACACACACGATAAAAACAGAGACACACACGATAAAAACAGAGACACACAGGATAAAAACAGAGACACACACACGATAAAAACAGAGACACACACACGATAAAAACAGAGACACACACAGGATAAAAACAGAGACACACACGATAAAAACAGAGACACACACACGATAAAAACAGAGACACACACACGATAAAAACAGAGACACACACGATAAAAACAGAGACACACACGACAAAAACAGAGACACACACAGGATAAAAACAGAGACACACACGATAAAAACAGAGACACACACAGGATAAAAACAGAGACACACACGATAAAAACAGAGACACACACAGGATAAAAACAGAGACACACACGATAAAAACAGAGACACACACACGATAAAAACAGAGACACACACAGAGACCAAAGTCCACTAACCTAAAGAAGGCGGCTGTCCTCTGATGACGCCATTCTTTGTTCTCTCCTCCCAGTCATTTACCTCCTTGTATATACACTCTGGAGACACACACACACACACACACACACACACACACACACACACACACACACACACACACACACACACACACACTTGTATAAGTGACACTTACATACAGACACAAGGTTTCTGACATCCGACAGCAATGATATGTAGTGTATGAACCATTACGGGTCCATTTGAGACCCTACGGATGTGCCATTTGCGTGTGGAACTTATTTTCTTTGTTTGTTTTCTTGGAAAAAAGAACACGATGGGAACTATGCACAAAACATAATTTCACCCACTTTTTGTACGAATCTTTTTTTCTTTTTTAATTCTTATATTTTTTATCCCACGATTTTGTAACCCATTTTTCACCCCTGTGTGAATCATCTAATGTGATCCTGGGCTCTACACACCCTCCGCCAACCTGGGGAGAGCAACGGACTTGAACTCATGCTTCCTTCATGCTTGAGTGTCCAAGTTGCTCCTTTACAACCTGACAGGGGGGAGTTTCCCTGGTTGGACGTGGAAGCACGTTATTCCAACCAGTTCCTTTCCCCTCCTTTTTGTACGAATCTGACAATACAGCCGATTCTGATTCGTACACACGGTCCGAGTTAAACATGAATGACACCGAAGACTTCCATCCGTTATAAATTAAATCACATTTAAGTCAAAGTTACCATTAATCTTAGTATTATCTGCATATTATGACCCCGCCATCTCGGATTAAGCGTTTTAAGGTGTGCAGTCTCGTGGATTACCGGTTCGGATTACGCGGTTCAGAGTCGTAATCTGGGATTACGCCTTTCATGGTCGAGCATGGTGGATTATCACTGCAGCGTTCTGCACGCGTCAGGTCTGGTGTCTGGGATTGTAGATTTCAGAATGAACTTCTATTAAGACAATTATGATGTCACGTTTACACTGTAAACACGCGGGCTAGTGCACTAAGGTTTAAAAAGGTATAAAAAATAATATTGATTCTTGTTTTTGGCAGCAAATTTATAGGTTTCAGTTTTAGTCTCTTGAATAGTTTTAATTTAGTCACATTTTAGTCACCTGTCTGGTTTTAGTCGACTAAATCTACATCGGCTATTTTCAAGCATGCAAACAAGTGTAAAATAATTGTCTTTTACTTTAATATACTGGATCTACTGTCCACTAGTTCCTAACATTTTAGTATTTTAGTTTATTATTATTCATTATTAGTTTTAGTCATCATAGCTTAGTTTTCATTTAGTTTCCATTTCGTTTTAGTCAGTGAAAAAAAAAGGTAGTCGACGAACATATTTGGCCAACACTGTGCCAGCGTCCACTGTGTGAAAAGAGGAGTTAACAGGCAAATATGGGCACTGTATTTTGCCTGTAAACCTCAAGTTTAGCAGCATATACAGTTAACATACGGTAATATACAGGTGTGATGGTAGTTTGATGGAAAGTTTAACGGGAGTTTACTGTAATATATACACGTCCGTATTCCATGCTTTTTGCGCAGTGCTCTGTAGTGTCTAGTTAGGATCATGTTTCTTCCTGACTGTCAGTTTTAGATGTGAAGCTTCAGGCTGTAGGGAGGGCAGGGCAGCCTTACACAACATACTGCAGGGTTACAGCACTGCTGTCAGAACATCAAAGAGCAACTGGGGAGGGGAGGAGAGGAGAGGAGAGGAGAGGAGAGGAGAGGAGAGGAGAGGAGAGGAGAGGAGAGGAGAGGAGAGGAGAGGAGAGGAGAGGAGAGGAGAGGAGAGGAGAGGAGAGGAGAGGAGAGGAGAGGGTTGGTGAGGGGAGGGGAGGGGAGGAGAGGAGATGAGGATAGGGGAGAGGATAGGGGAGGAGAGGAGAGGGTTGGTGAGGGGAGGAGAGGAGATGAGGATAGGGGAGAGGAGAGGAGAGGAGAGGAGAGGGTTGGTGAGGGGAGGGGAGGGGAGGAGAGGAGATGAGGATAGGGGAGAGGATAGGGGAGGAGAGGAGAGGAGAGGAGAGGAGAGGAGAGGAGAGGAGAGGAGAGGAGAGGAGAGGAGAGGAGAGGAGAGGAGAGGAGAGGAGAGGAGGAGATACCTTTCCACTCTTCCACTGTGTGCTCCCTCTCGTCCAACTGTTTGTCTGTGATCTTGGGTGGAGGCTGAAAAGAAAAGAGACGACGCAAACGTGAAACATTCCAAACACAGAAACTCCACGTATCTGCTGTAGGCCTACTGTACTGTACTGTACTGTACTGTACTGTACTGTACTGTACTGTACTGTACTGTAGGCAACACCCCATGACCTTTACACATATTCATCTATCCGCGGACAGAGCAACTATATTAAAAATAAAATATGAAATATAAAATCATAAGCTAATAAGCCATTTTGGGCAGGAACGAACCCCTTTTGGTGCCCTCTCCAGACCACGAATGTAGCATGTACTGCACGGTGAAAGAACTAGGATTTTGCCCAACAACAACAACAACAACAACAACGGCATACAGTACAGGTACAGTATGCCGAAGTGGAGGTCGTTTGAAATGACAAACATTTAGAACCTGCAGCTGTGCACCATTAATGACATAGTGTCGAGTGTTCCCGAGGGGGGGGGGGGACGGGGGGGGACTGGCATTGACGTATCGTATCGGCTCGCCAAGTTCACACTCAATCTTCAACGCAGACGGCTGGCCGGCGGCGGCAGATGCTCTTAATTAGTGGCGAGAAGCGACCCCTTTTCAATCACTACGACAACACCACAGATGGGTGAACAGAACACCCACGTGTGGCGTGTTGTGTGGCCACTGTCTGCTATGGACTCTTATCTCCGGTTGTGTGGCCATTGTCTGCTATGGACTCTTATCTTCTGTTGTGTGGCCACTGTCTGCTATGGACTCTTATCTCCGGTTGTGTGGCCATTGTCTGCTATGGACTCTTATCTTCTGTTGTGTGGCCACTGTCTGCTATGGACTCTTATCTTCTGTTGTGTGGCCATTGTCTGCTATGGACTCTTATCTTCTGTTGTGTGGCCACTGTCTGCTATGGACTCTTATCTTCTGTTGTGTGGCCATTGTCTGCTATGGACTCTTATCTTCTGTTGTGTGGCCATTGTCTGCTATGGACTCTTATCTTCTGTTGTGTGGCCATTGTCTGCTATGGACTCTTATCTTCTGTTGTGTGGCCACTGAGACACAGAGGCACAGAGACACAGAGGCACAGAGGCACAGAGACACAGAGACACAGAGACACAGAGCCACAGAGGCACAGAGACACAGAGGCACAGAGGCACAGAGGCACAGAGGCACAGAGACACAGAGACACAGAGACACAGAGACACAGAGACACAGAGGCACACACCGATATAGAAACATTGGTTTTCAGAGTTAAACGGAGTTAAAAAGGTTTTCCACACCGTCGACGGCATAGAAACACTGCTTCAGAGACTTACTGTATATACTTTATATACTGTATGCTGACGCACGCTTCGACACACTGGATTACTCTGTTGGCCTGACTGTTACAGAATAGTGTCGGCCTCTCTATCTGTCTCTGTCTTCCTCACACGCACGCCTCTACGCACACACGCCCGCACGCCTCTACGCACACACGCACGCACGCACACACGTACGCACGCCTCTACGCACCAACACCTCAAAGCCACAACATTGTCATTCACAGCAGCGACCGTGCCGGGAGAGGAAAAGTAAATCAATGCGTTAGAGATAAGAGCTGTCCTCCCTCCCTCTGCGCGAGACGGAGACATAATGCATTTAGGCCCCCGGAGGAGCTCCATTCTATACAAAAAAGTATTCTAAATCATGACTCAGTTTTCTGAAAAAACCTCATGTTTCTGTGTATGTCAGTGGTTCTCAAACATTTTCATGTCCAGGACCCCAACAATTATCTGTATTTGGCCACCGACCCCCCATCTGAAAATATTGGTGTTCCAGGGACCCCCACCCCCCAGAAGCAAATATTTGAGTTAAAAACATTTGCTCTGAAAGAATATATATTCAAAGATTTGCGCCACATTTTCACGATTTTTCAAAAATAGCAGACCTACAAGCTCGTAGCGCGGCACCGGCACTCGGTGCCGCGCTACGAGCTTGTAGATCTGCTATTTTTCAATTAGCTAAACTATAATAATGCACCAAAAAGGGGTTCCCGTCCAGGATGGGATAATGCGTTTTGCACACAGTTGAGCTCAGAGCACAAACTGGCACCTCTCAAGGCCAGAATGTCTGTCTGTACGAGGAGGAGAGGAGACATTTAATCAATTATAATCAAATAATGAATTGGGGGAAAGAAATCAATGTTTTTGTCTTTTGTCTGTACAAGTGTGTGCGAGCGTGTGCGAGTGTGTGTGTGTGTGTGTGTGTGTGTGTGTGTGTATGTGTGTGTGTGTGTGTGTGTGTGTGTGTGTGTGCGTGTGTGTGTGTGTGGTAATTGAGCGGAGGCACCGCTCAAAATATTGCAGAGAGAGAGAAGAGCTGCTTTCTAAAATGTTCGTGACTGTTATGACAAAACATATTAACGGAAATGATTAGTTTGGCTAAGCACGGAATGTGACGTATGAATGTGACGTATGAATGTGACGTATGAATGTGACGTATGAATGTGACGTATGAAAGGGCTTTCACTTATAGTGATTTTTACTAGTTGACTAGATTACTAGTCCACTAGCTGTTTAACTAGGCCTACCTATTATGTCACATTGGTGCCTAATTATAATCTACCTGATCTTGAAGCCTACAAGAGCTGGAGAATCAGTGTCGATGACGTTTATTAAACAAACATTGAACTAAAGAATTGAGTTAAACCTGTGTATACTGTAGGAGGGCCTTAGCGCCCCTCAAAAATATTTTAAGTCCACAAAAGAATGCTTTCTAAAATCAGGAGCTCTTAAACATTTCCGTGACAAGGATCCCCACACCCCCTCCCCCCCCCCCATGGGAGTGCTACACAGTTTGTTGTCCTAAAAGCTGGAAGTGAGTTCGTAGCCGGTTCCCTCAACACATTTCCTGAAGCGTTTTACAAGAGGATGTTTGATAATATGATCCCAACCCTGAATTTGGGGTTTTGACTTTTGTCTTCTTTTTTTTTTTAGCAATAATTACATGTGTGGTTAAAAAATGTCAAGAACAAAATGGCTGGGAAGAAAAGGGTCTTCACTTATAGCAGTAGATTTATTCAGATGACAACGTTTGGGTCTAAACTGAAAGGTCTGAAGGTCGTTTAGCTCTGAATAAATCTACTGCTATAAGTGAAGACAGTGGGCGGGACCCTTTCCTCCTCATGATTCACATTTGGTTGCCGGCTCCGACACACCTGTCCTAAGGTGTGCACAGAAGGCCTTTTCGCTACAAAGAACACAATGGCTAAAAGTAATTTTGCACAAATACACATTTTCTTTTTAGGGCAAAGCCATTTACGAGGGCAAGAGCTTATCCAACAACAAATCATGCAAGAAAGCCATTGCAAACCTACAGTGGGAACCTATGGCAGAGTTCAATCCCCCCCCCCCCCCCCCCCGCCCCCACAGACAGTGGTACATGCCCGACCCCCCCCCCCCCCCCCCCAGTGGTCCACCCCGTCTTACCGCCTCCACTTCGGTCGGGTCGTACCACACGTTGATGTAGGGGTGCTGCAGAGCCTCGTCCACAGAGATCCTCTTGGACGCGTCGATTACCAACATCTTGGACAGCAGGTCACGGGCCTGGCTGGCTGTAATACAACAACACAATACAACACAACACAGGTTAACACAACACCACAACACAGGTTAACACAACAACACAACACAGGTCACAGGCCTGGCTGGCTGTAATACAACACAACACAATACAGGTCAACACAACACAACACAACAACACAACACAACACAACACAGTGAGGAACGTCTGCAACACAACACAACACACAACACAACGAGAACAGTGATGCAGACAGACAGACAGAGGGACGTCTCCATTCCCATGTCGTGTATCGTCTAGTCTCTACATCAATATTACTTTCATGTCAAAGACGCCCAACATTGATTTTAGCCGCAGACACTAGAGAGGTCCCGATCCGGCACCGATCACATGAGTCTCAAAAGATCGGAATCAGGGGGGGAAATATTGGATTATTATAGATTTTTTACGCGACCCTCTAAGGCTATGCTCAGAGCCATAGAATTAAATCTGAACCGTTTAGTCAGTCAGAGATTCATAGATTCATCTTTTGGCGGAACATGTTCTCCCCAGAATTGGGGGCAGTGTGGTGGTTCCAACGGTTAAGGGACGTCCCACCTAAAGCAAGATTGGCGTCTGTCAGTTTCTCTCTCTAATCCTTTACTCCAATATGTCAAACTCAAGGCCCGGGGGGCCAAATCAGGCCCGTGAATTAATTATCTTTGGCCCGCGGGATGATATTTAATTAGTATTAGAACTGGCCCTCTGGTATATTAATAATAATAATAATGAATTGCATTTTTATAGCGCTTTTCCAAGTGCTCAAAGCGCTTTACAATGGTTCATTCATTCATACATTGGGAGGTGAAGCGGCGAACAGTCGACGCCAGCGTCCTCACTTCCCCCTATATTGCACGGACCACCATAATACTACAAGTACCACAATGCACTGCGAGTGCATTGTCACGTATCGAGGGCCCGCAATAAGCACAAGCCTGCGTCTTCTTTTCACTATTGATCAGCAGTGAACGTATATCACTTGTGGTCAACTTTCAGCTATACCCCTCTCCCCAAACAGTGAAACACAGTCCGGCCCTCGACTTGTACCAATTTCTTTATTTTGGCCCACTGTGTATTTTGAGTTTGACATCCCTGCTCCAGTGGTCCTAAAAATCACGTGTGGTTCCCACTGCTATAGGGACAGGTGCAGGTGCGTGTGTGTCTGCGAGCGTGCGTGTGTGTGTCTGCGTGCGTGCGTGCGTGCCTGACCTTTCAGCTTGTTGTGCTCGGAGTCGGCGGGGAACAGCACGTCGGGGAAGAGCTTCTCGAAGGTGTAGCCGGCGTAGCGCGGCCGGTTCTCCACGTAGGTCCTCACCGATTGGTTGAGCTTCATCAGGAAGTCCTGCGACGGCGTGCCCAGCTGCTCGATCACCTTGTTCCATTGGTCGATGTCTGGGCGCCGGGCGGCGTTAAGGAAAGAGAGAGAGAGAGCGCGCTGCGGACACGCTGGACTCTATACGGCCAGCTGGGACACTATATTTTAATTAATTACTTAATTATTTTTTTCTGTTCTTTTTTCACCTAAACGTCATCAGTGATGTTCATTGCAATGCCATTGGTCATGATATTTGTACCCCCCCACAGAGGCTGAAATTCACACAAATTAAAAGTTTCTGGACTCTGGGCAATTTTGAACATTTTTTAACCTATGACTTTTGACCTTTAACCCTAATAAAAGTAAGTAAAATAATTGTAATATATGGTTTTTTGTGATCATTAGAATGTCTAGAACATGTTTTATTCATTATTGTGAAAGATATCCTCCAAATGTAAATTATTAATTTATTATATTATATAATTATTATATATATATTTTTTAGTCTTAGTCCTAGTAGTACAAAGTAGTAGTAAGGTTGAAATCGATTTTTTGCAAGTAGAAATTAATGCGGGTCTTATAGGGTTATACGGCACCATTTCCACCAAACAGTTTGTGTGGGTCACGGCAGACCGATTCTTATGGGGGGTCGCGATTTAAAATATAAACGATATTTCAATTATTATTTTAAAAAGTTGAAACGAATAAAAGTCACACTTTTTCCATCAATTAATTAAACACAATTCAAACTTTCTTTCAAATCTAATAATTTCAATGAATAAATAAATTAAATGGAAAGTTTTAAGAATGTTTATGACATGAAGGCCATTCATTTTTGTTCTCATGTTTCTGTTACACCGAGGTTTATTTAGGTTTAAATAAAACGGTTCATCTTCCTAAAGTTTCAATATTTACTTCAATATTTCCATATGACTTATTTGTTCATATACCTTGCAATGGATTCGGAGTGTGTTCCAAAATGCCACATTTTGCACACGCACTCCCTAGATGCCAACTATGAACCTCTGCCCCAAATTATCCAGAATGGCCCGTTGTAGCGCCACCAGGAGGCAGACTTTTGTAAACGCGGTGACGGTGAGTTGTGATCCCTGCTGCAGCACTGTGCTATAGCTGTCTGTCTACAGATCACTGTGTTATAGCTGTCTGACTACAGACCACTGTGCTATAGCTGTCTGACTACAGACCAAATGGACCCTGCTGCAGCACTGTGCTACAGCTGTCTGACTACAGACCACTGTGCTATAGCTGTCTGTCTACAGACCAAGTGGATCCTGCTGCACTGAGCTAGCTAGGCCAAGTGCATCCGATCCCAATAAAACATTCTGTGCCGTCAGTGACACCGCCGGCCGCGTGCTGACCTGGTGTTGTTCCTGAAGCTACAGGAGTTGCTACAACAACAACAACAATGCTGGACATAAAACACCATAGTTCTGTGTTGTAACGACAGTATAGGCCAACGGAAAACACACGACACTCACTACTGGGACAAGAGTATGTCGTCGGTGTTGTTGGGTGGAAACCTCTTATCTCCAATATGTTCCAGGTGCTTTGGGGGGGGGGGGGGTCCCAGGTCTTAAGGATACGGTCAGTCCCGGGGAACAACACACTACCCCGGACCATTTCCGCCATGATGCAACCAACTGACCAGACATCAACTGAAAACATGGGAGGAAAAAAAATGGACAAGAACCACCAAAAAACATTAGCATGCAGGACTCAAAACAAAACAAATCAAAACCCCAATGAAACAAATAAATGGAACAAAATAATTAAAAGAAAGGTAAAAACAAGTCTACCAAATGGAGAGGAGCAGAGAAGGATGATAACAGTATACGTTTGACTGGCAAAAAGATTACAAATAATAATAATAATAATGATAATGATGATAATAATGAAACAGTCTGGCATGCAGTACCATGCATGGGTCAGTGTCCCACAAGGCTAAGCAGCAAAATGTAAAATAAAATAAAAGTCCACTGCTGTGTATCTGAAAGATGTGAAACACTGTATATAGTGATATTTGATTAACTGATTTGATGACCATGTTGTGTTGGTTCCACCACACTGACTTACGTAGGTTAAACTGAAAACTCCGGAATTCTCATACATTCATGTTATGTATGAGATTGAGAATGAAGTCCTCCACAACTACACACACACACACACCAAGCATTCCCTTCTGTTCTGTTTTCCTCGGATGTGGGCCATGCATGTTTCTGTTCCTCGGATGAGGAATGCCACCCACCCACCCACCTACATACGACGCTCCCGAGGAAAAGCTGCATGGGGAAGAAACAAATGAGGGTGTCTCTCTCTCTTCTGCACCTCACTGGGATGAAAGAGAAAATATGCTGCTGGAGATTCTATTTTCAGGCGGTGGCTTTTTCTAGTGTGACTGTCTGTCTGTCTGTCTGTCTAGTGTGACTGTCTGTCTGTCTGTCACCATGGTTAGGTGGAAGGAAGGTGTGGGGGGGGGGCGCTCTGTGTTTGCAGGTGCTTGTGCGTGTGCGTGTGTGTGTGTGTGTGTGCATGTGTGCGTGTTGACAGGCGGTGGGCGCGTGCACGTGTGAGGTGATGCCTGAGGCATGTCTCGAATTTCTTTTTTATAGCATGCTTTATGAGGCACAAACATGCACATTTTGATGACAAAACAAATAATATTAAAAATAAACTTTTTGGGTGTTATTTTTCGTTGCGTTTTTTTTTTAGTCGTTTTAGAATTGTTTTCCGTTTCAGAAGAAGAAGAAAACGGTCGGCACACTCTCTCGGCTGCAGCAAAGCAGAAAACCCCAAGGATACAATCCCTTCTACATACACCCCACTACATACACACTCTCTCCGCTGGCTGCAGCAAAGCAGAAAACCCCAAGGATACAATCCCTTCTACATACACCCCCCTACATACATACACACTCTCTTCGCTGGCTGCAGCAAAGCAGAAAACCCCAAGGATACAATCCCTTCCGGGAAAAAGGATTTTGTGGCGAACCATTTCGGCCATAATGCAGCCCACAGCCCAAATATCCACTACATATACCACGCAGCATGGAGGAGAGGGGTGTGGGGAGGGGAGAGGGAGAGGAGGGGGAGGGGAGGGCGATGGAGGAGGAAGAGGAGGAGGAGGAGGAAGAGGAAGAGGAAGAGGAGGAGGAGGAGGAAGAGGAGGAAGAGGAGGAGGAGAAGAGAGTAAGCAAAAGAAAGAAGCAACAAGTCAGCAGGAAAGATTAAGGTCAACAAGGTTTTTTTGTCGTTAGTTTTTTTTTAAGGCAGGTTGGATCGAAGCTGGGCAGGGAAGGAGCAGACATATCTCTAGTCTACACAGTAAAACCCCTCAGCGATACATTCAATTCATTCTGCAGCAGTTCTCGTTTAGACCACCTGTAGCGATCAATGTGTGCTAATCATTAGCATAATCAGTCCTTCAAAATAGGAGCTCTGGGGGTGCCGGAAACTGGAACGGAATGTGTTCAAACCTCATGGTCTTTATACACACAGTGAACTGCCAAATTAAAGTAAACTCCAGTGTCATCGTTTCTAACTCGAGCAGACGTAGAATACGCACATCGACAGGCTGGGTGGGTGCTGCTGGACTAAATAAACTTCAGTAGGTATCGGCACACCACAAACCTGTGGTGTGCCGATACCTTAATTATTATATTATTATTATTATTATTAATACCAATGCACTATTGTTTCTAACTCGCACAATAACAAACGGGGTGGTTCGGGCGAGGAAACACGTTTGTACACATATTAATGTAATTAATTAAAGTATAATTTGGGGCCTTTGTTCCCTAGACCTTGTAAACTGAGAAAGTAACTTTGATCAAATAAAACTTGATGCTACAAACTGGCTGAAACTCTCCGTCTGGTTCTTTGAGAGAAATGCCGCTGTTGACCGTCCTACACGGCACAGAGTCTTGATCCAGAATATACGCCAATAGTAAAATCAAAACAAAAGTTGAATATTTTTTGCACACAGCAGCCAGTGTATGATTGATATTATCCATACACTGGCGGTTGTGGTACAGTGTATACAGTAACTCAATAAAACATTAAAACGGTGGATGGATGGGCTCCTCCAGGCAGGAAGTGTCCCACCATGCACTGCCCAACGTGCCAACTTCCTCCCCACGGAGCTGTGACCTTAGAGAGGAAGAGGGAGGCAAAGGTGCGCGCCCCCATGTGTGTGTGTGTGTGTGTGTGTGTGCGTGCGTGCATGTGTGTGTGCGCTTGTCTTAGTATTCTCGTAAGGGTCAACATTGCCGACCTGATATTGTAGCATTTAAGACATTGTCCTGCAGTCCTCACGGTTTAACCCATTTATGACTGAGGTCGATAAAAAAAAAAGCTTCTAAATCCTAACAGTTTTCTGAAAAAAAAAACCTATGGTTCTATATTTCATGTCAAGGACACGCGGAGTGATCTGTATTTAGGGCCATGGACCACCATCTCAAAATATGTTGTTCCAGACCCCCCCCCAAAAAAAAGAAAAAGAAAAACGCAGATCTACAAGCTCGTATGAGCGCCGCACTATGAGCTTGTAGATCTGCTTCATCTTTCAATAGCTAAAGTATAACATAATGCTTTAGTTAAAACACAAAAAGGGTGAATGGGTTAAAAAGAAGATTTGTGGAGAATTAGGATTAGGCAACCATAGGTTAGTTTACAGGTAAGGTGTGTGTATGGGTTAGGATTGGGTTAGTTATGGCTTATATATCGACCTGGTTTACGTGACAGCATTGCGCGCCGGAAAATAGCTATTTGTTTTGTCAAAGCTGTGTGTGTGTGCTTGTGTGTGTGTGTGTGTGTGTGTGTGCGCGCACACATGTGTGTTTGTGTGTGCTGAAAAACATCCCTGTGGGCGGGGCATGCATTAGGCCAATCGTTGCTCAGCGTTATAAAAGGCATTAGCAGAGCCGTAGTATAGTTAGCGGTGTATAGTTCTGATCTCCATCGATCCAATTGGTCCATGAGTCCATCAGGGGCCTTTTCTATTGGGTAATATAACACACTCACCGTTAGCCTGGTAGCCCATGCCCAGGATGACCTCGGGGGCGCGGTAGTAGCGCGTCACCACGTAGGGCGTCATCAGGAGGCCCGTGGCCGCGGTCCGGGCCAGGCCGAAGTCCAGGATCTTCAGGGTGCAGTCGGACTTCACCACGATGTTGCTGGGCTTTAGGTCCTGCGAGCCGGGAAAAAAAACAGAACCGGAGGACGCATTAGTACACATACCGTTATATAGAAAACACTTCAATCAAAGAGGTAGGAGAAGGGAGGTGCTGCTGACCACAGGACATAAACTGCAGGCCCTGAAGAAGGCACCACGTTTGACGAAACGTGGGTAAATAAAACGTTTTTTTGGCATCGGGACTACGAGTTGTACGACCTCTCCTTTCCTTTTTGTAGAAATCACTTCATACACAGACAGACACACACACACACACACACACAGCGGTTCATTCAATTAATCACAATGTGACGCATTGTGAGCTATTTTCAAATGTATGTATATATAGTGTTGAAGTGGTTAATGTATGTTTTGCCATCATAATTTAAATCTACTAACTACTAACTAAGGGTTTCAAATGAATACGATACTTGGATCAGAGATGTAGTGGAGTAGAGGTAAAAGTACAACAAATACCTACTTTACTCGACGAGTACACATACTTTTCCCACCACTGGACTGTGAAGGCGATATGAAGGCGTTGACGCAGTCCCATTGAGAGACACTAGAGGCACTAGTGAGTGTGGCCGCTGTGTTTGGTGCGTGCGTCTGTCTGTCTGTGTGGGTGTGTGTGTCTGTGTGTCTGTCTGTCTGTCTGTCTGTGTGTGTGTGTGGGTGTGCGTGCGCTTCACGCTGAGAGGGGGCTGGCATCGCGTGCGAGGCTCCGCCAGTCCCTCTGCCTATGGCTCGCCTTAGTTCTGCTCGGTCAAGCAAAGGGAGAGCGATCACTGTTACACCACTCTCTCTCTCTCTCTCTCTCTCTGGCTCCGTTAGCCCATTTTAAACCTGAGGGACGCATCAGTGTCGCCTCATGGATTTTAACCCACTTTAAAACCATTATTTTTTAAACTTTAGCTGTTGGGGGAAATTAGCAGATCTACAGTACAAGCTCGAGCTTGTAAATCTGCTAATTTAAAAAATATATTTTCACAGTGAAGGTTTTTAACTCAACATCTTTGCTTCTGGGGGGGGGGGGGGGGGGGTCGGCAGCCAATTACATATAATGTTTTAGGTCCCTGTTATGAAATAGTGTCTGTCTGTCTGTGTGCGTGTGTGTGTGTGTGTGTGTGTGTGTCAGTGTGTGTGTGCGTGTGTGTGTGTGTGTGCGTGTGCCCGTGCGTGCGCTTGTATTATGCTTGTGAGGGATAAATGTCCCCCAAACGTGGCAGAATTTCAGAGAGAATCCTTGAGGACATTTTTTCCTGCATGGTCCTCGTAAGAGTCGTGTTATTATGGTTCAGCGGTAGTTCAGTGAGTAAGGATAGGATTCACGTTAGGATTACAGTAGGTACGTAGTCATCTCTTCCAAGACAGACCCTGATAAAAGAAAAGGGTTGGGGCTAGGACGTGTGCCCCCAGAGGCTGGGCCTTTAGGGGGTTGGGGCTAGGACGTGTGCCCCCAGAGGCTGGGCCTTTAGGGGGTTGGGGCTAGGACGTGTGCCCCCAGAGGCTGGGCCTTTAGGGGGTTGGGGCTAGGACGTGTGCCCCCAGAGGCTGGGGCTTTAGGGGGTTGGGGCTAGGACGTGTGCCCCCAGAGGCTGGGCCTTTAGGGGGTTGGGGCTAGGACGTGTGCCCCCAGAGGCTGGGCCTTTAGGGGGTTGGGGCTAGGACGTGTGCCCCCAGAGGCTGGGCCTTTAGGGGGTTGGGGCTAGGACGTGTGCCCCCAGAGGCTGGGCCTTTAGGGGGTTGGGGCTAGGACGTGTGCCCCCAGAGGCTGGGCCTTTAGGGGGTTGGCGTGTGCGTGTGTGTCTCACTCTGTGTATGATCCCGGCGGCGTGCAGATGTTTGATGCCACACAGCATCTGGTAGAGCAGGTAGGACAGACGCTCGTGGTCCAGTTCCATCTGGATGACCTGACACAGGTTGGCATCCATCAGCTCCATCACCAGATACCTGCAACACACACACACACACACACACACACACACACACACACATCAGCTCCATCACCAGATAACTGCAGTTCAACACACACACACACACACACACACACACACACATCAGCTCCACCACCAGATACCTGCAACACACACACATCAGCTCCATCACCAGATACCTGCAGTTCAACACACACACACACACACACACACACACACATCAGCTCCATCACCAGATACCTGCAGTTCAACACAAACACACACACACACACGCACACACACACACACACACACACACATCAGCTCCATCACCAGATACCTGCAGTTCAACAGACACACACACACACACACACACACACACACACACACACACACATCAGCTCCATCACCAGATACCTGCAGTTCAACAGACACACACACACAAGGTACCTGCAGCAAACACACACACACATATCCCTAGCTGCTGCATACAAACGATGGCTTGCCGACAACGCGCTATAGCAGGCTGAGGCTCAGTGTAGTTATAATTGTGTTGTGGTGGACAAGAGACAGCAGTAACGTGGACACACACACACACACACACACACACACACACACACACTCTCACTAGGGATGTGTAAATATGTGACAGGGGCCAGCAAAAAGGGCCTCAACTCGATTGAAAAAAAAGGCAGGGGGGACTTTTTTTCTGTTTTTAAAACAATGTTTATTTTTATTTTTATTAATGGACCCTACAAATAAAAAACATATTCACCGCATAGACTGTAAAAGAATATGGACAAAGCGTTCCGCGGGTCTAACATGAACGTAAAATGAAGCCTGTCAGTCCTTGCAATGGAAGTCGCAATCTTTCTAGATCCGTTTGGGCCCAGCTGGCCCATTGGCTGGCCCAGACAACGAGGCGGGACTTCCCCCCTTCTTCTTCGTTGGTTTTTATTTTGACTCGAGTGGGTGGGGGATCCCGTTCATAGACTGTAACGGTAGCCACGCCCCTCAGAACATGCACGACTTTATGGTCATTTTTTTAATAAATGGGACCATAATTTTCCAAAAAGAATATTATGACATTAGAAATGAGACTTTAAACTAGTGACTGGAAGCAAAAAGTATTCATGACCATGTTTATTAAGGTAATACAGTCTAGGTGAAGTTGGGCCCAAATACATGGACTTCTATGGGGCTATGCTTTCTTGCTTTGTTTTTGTTCTTTTTGTTATATGTATGTATGTATGTATTTATATGTATATGTATATATATATATTTTTTTTCTTCTTGCTCTTACTGTAAAGCACTTTGAACTGCACTCACTGCCTGAAAAATGTGCTAAATAAATAAAGATTGATTGATTGATTAAGGGTCCATTTGGTTACTAACTCCATCTTTTGGATGAGGACCACCTGGAACCCCCTCAAGGACCACTGGTGGTCCCTGGACCAGTGTTGAGTCAATTGATCACCATAGCAACCCCAGCCTAGGCCTGATTAGGTGAATTCCCAACACCTCCAAACCTGTATCTTGATTGGAGTCAATCTCCACTCACACTCCTCTGTCATGCAGCTACACAGACACATCCCAGGCACACTTTGGTAGGCCTATAGCCTACTGTCCTGTTTGGATGACAATGTTGCCATTCCAACAGATTTTCATTTTAAAAAAAAGAGGGAAAAAAAAGATTATCGATTATTAATTTTAATTATCAATTTCGGGTCCTATTAGCGATTATCGATTATCGGACCCATCCCTAACACACACATACACACTCTCTCTCTCTCTCTCTCTCTCTCTTCAGCGCTCTATTCAAGTGCAATCTGAGCTCAGTCCAAATGAAAGTATTTATTTTATTGAGCATAGTTAAGTTGAAAGAACACGCAGAACATTACAACCTTGACTTGGGCTTAAAAAACCTTACGCCCCAAATACGGAGATGACTGTCGTCATAGTGGTGATGTCATGCTGTACATGAGTGATGTCATTATACTGGTGGTCACATCATGGAGTCTGTCTGGTTTAGTTGACTCAATGTTTACTGGTTTCCCTTCTTTTAGTGACCAGTTCCCACCTGACGTTGTGTGGTAGTTGGGACTGATCCAGGCCGTGCTGAATAACTGCTAGTTTACATAAAGTCTTGAGACTAGAACTCAAGTCTAAGATGAACAGCTTACCAGTAGGTTTTCCTTCCCAATTGCACCCTCCAAAGAGGATGACACGATCTCCCAGCATGCAACATGCCATATCATACATTGGACCCGGGCCTTTCCCTTTGGGCGCATTAACCTTCTTCCAGGAGAAGGTCTCTGGACTGAATTTCCACAAGTCACTGACGTTACGGTCGTTACAGCAGCCTCCAAATATGTACAGCTCTCCATTGTAGGTAAAGGCTGAATGACGCCAGTGTGCTCTTGGAAGAGGAATTGTACAATTGGTGCTCAGCCAGTTGTCGGTCTCCGTGTCAAACACTTTGATGTCGTTGTACTGACCGTTGAACTGACCCTTATAGTTCCAGCTCACAAATACAAACATCTTTGTCCCAATGATGGTAGCAGAGTGATGTGAAACAAGTGAAGCAGGAGGTGGAGTTCCTCTGGTGTTAATTAAAGACCAGACCATTGTGCTGGTGTCCAACTTGTACATGTCATTAGTACATCGTCCGAACAGCTGGGTGTATCCTCCATGGATAAACATGACCTTCCCCAACACACAGGCTGAGTGGCCCCACCTCGCCTCTGGAACAGCTCCAGAAACCCTGCTGGGTTTCAACCACATGTGGGCGTCCACATCAAATGCATAAAGCTCATTGTAGTACTCCTGTCCCCAGTATCCTCCCCAGATGTAGACTGTATCTTCTATCAGCACAGCTGTGTGTTCGACGCGCCTGGATGGAACCTCAAGGTGACCGTCTCCTCTTCCAGGACTCACTGGAGGTAACTTCTCCCAGCTTAAAGACACTGTGTTGAAGACATGGACATCCATCTGTTCCATGTTGTCATAGTCACCTCCAAAGGAATACAGTTTGTTCCTCACTGCTACAGCAGCAAGTTCGGTTCGCTTTGGTCCTCCTGGTGTGGAAACGGTCCAAGACAACATCGCCCTGTCTGTCTGTCTGTCTGTCTGTCTCCACCTCTTCTCTCTCGATGTGAACAGTCATTCTCAACACGGTGCATCATCTTATATATATTCTGGTGTGAAATCACACGCAACACAAACTGTTGCCGTGCACGCCTAAACGATACCAATTCACACTGCAATTCTCATCTGCACCTTTTGACTCTGATCTGGAGACACCAGGAAAATGGTCTGTGTGTCATATTCTGCTATACTTGTGGGGACATTTGGTCCTCACTAGTGCAAGGGGATTCATCTTCGTTCGAGATCTGTGTAAAAGGAGCAGTTCACCCCAAAAAATGACTTATTTTTTATCAATTGCACACCCCAAGAAACCTTGGATTCAATGCAGGTCAATTTGTCATGATGATCATTTATGATGATGAGGTCAGTCACCCACTTACGTCATTTGCCATCGGCTTTGATGTACAGAAGAATATCCGTCATACAAAGTCCATAGACTTGTCCCCACACGTGACGCCACCCAAAGTCCATAGACTTAGTCCCACACGTGACGCCACAGGCCGAACGCACGAAGCCAGGCGTTGTATGGGCTAGCGCCCCTCAAAAATGGAAAAAATGTATCACACTCATGTGAAGTGAGGGGCTCTTATCATACAGTGAGCGGTGCCTATCATGATGACGTATGACGATGTCATCATACATCAGCCAATCAAATCATCACCAGGTATCCTGCAACACACACACACACACACACACACACACACACACGAGGAGAAATACTCACACGTCTTGAAACTCCTCCAACGTCTTCTGTGGCGAGAATACATTTAATAGGCCGATGATCTGTACAAAGAAAACAAAACCGCACAAATCATTATAATAATTATGGGATGCAGAGAGGGGGAGGGGTGGGGTGGGGGGGGGGTGATAATGAATAATATCCTTGGCCTTCAGCATGTGAAAACAGTGAAATGTCACGGTGACATTTAGATTGTTACGCTTAACTCATTCTGAACGGGAACCCATGTTGGCGTTATAGCATCATGTTATGCTTTAGCCATTGAAAAATAGCAGACCTACAAGCTCATAGCGCGCCACCGAGTGGCGCGCTATGAGCTTGTAGGTCTGCTATTTTTGAAAAATCGACTGACATTTTTAGAATCTGATCTCAGGTCAGAATGGGTTAATCAGACCAGTGTGTGTCCAGTGGAAACCTCGTATGAATCTGATCTCAGGTCAGAATGGGTTAAGCCATTCTGGGCGGGAACCCCTGTTGGTGTTTTTAAGCATTTATGTTGAAAAATAGCAGATCTACAAGCACCGAGTGCCTCACTATACGAGCTTGTAGATGTGCTATTATTTTTTGAATCGTGAAAAACCTTTGAATATAATATATTCTAGTTAGAGCCAACGTTTCTAACTCAAATCTTTGCTTCTGTCAGGGGTCCCTGGAACAACATATTTTCAGATGGGGGGGCCGGCGGCCAATTACATATATTTTTGGGGGTCCTTGAACATGAAAATGTTTGAGAACCACTGACACATAGAAACATGGGGGGTTTTCAGAAAACAAGACATTTTGTAGAATTGTCCTCAGGTCTAAACGTGTTAAGCCTCGACTCCTTCTCCTTCGTCGTGCGGCGGTGTCTCGCGTTGGGCCGACATGCTCTCATGCTGTGTGTGTGTGTGTGTGTGTGTGTGTGTGTGTGTGTATGTGTGTGTGTGTGCTTGGCGTGGAGCAGTAACAGTAGCAGAGAGATGTGTGTGTTTGTTTCGTGTCTCACGTTTTTGTGGTTGACACACTTCATGAGCACCAGCTCTCTGTACGCCCGCTTGGCGTGCGTCTGGTTCTGGAAGGGACGGCTGAGCTTCTTGATGGCGACATTCCTCTCCAGGTTGTGGTCGTACGATGAGCTGCAGAGGAGAAACAAACAGGTCACCGTTTACACATTTAACTTGATGATCAGGTGACGATTAGCTTTAGGTGGGTCGAAAGGGTCTCCCGAGGGAGGTCCTCGAGGCACGTCCCACTGGGAGGAGACCCCGCGGGACAGACCAAGACACGCCTCGGGACGGGATCCCCCAGGAGGAAAAGTCACTAAGTGACTAGATTTTGGTTAAACAAGTGGAAACTGTGTAGTGTCTGCGGCCAGAACATTGCAGGGATATAGTACTAAAGGCCCATTCATACTAACGTTTTAGGTGATAGGGCGACCACCGAAAACTATAAGACGACGTCACTCACGCCCGCACACCGCTCCCTCAAACACATCTCTCCGTTGTGTTACTATAAGCACCGTTTCAGTGGTCACCTTATCACCTAACACCTAGAAGTATGAATAGGCCTCTCTTGGAAATACGGTCTTGTTGTCTGACATAGAGTCGAAAGCCCATTGGCAGCTTTTAGCTTCGACTAAAGCAGCTCCTCCTGGTCCTTCCGTGGTCTTAATGGAATGACCTGCAGACCAGACTCAAACTGTCTACTGTACCTACTGTACAGACCAGACTCAAACTGGCTTATGTGATTCCCCTAGTGAGCTTTAAAAGGATTGCCACATGGGCACACTTCCCAAACATTGCTCCTGCTTTCACTTATAGCAAATGTTGGTTCTCTTGCTTTTTTATTAGCAAATTGTGTTTTTATATATTGGCCTTTATTGGTCGCGTTACTAGACGTTCCTGTTCTCCCTTTGATCTTCTTCGGTAGTGGGTTCTGTATTTATGAGCATTGCATTTTTTTTCGGTCCTGTTAATGTCTTGTTTTTATTGTTACTGGCAGAGCACTTATTTCACCTCTTCTCTCTTAGCCAGTTCACACTGTGTAAAAGAGTCTGGTTTCTAGTTTCTACTGGTTAAATGAAGGTTAAATAAAATCAGAATCCATCGTCCATCGTCCCAGACGTCAGGGGGGCTTTTCAAGGCAGGTGACACAGAGCTGCAGGAGGTCTCCAGGTGGAACAGATTGATGTCCAGGCAGCAGATGTTGCTGCCAGACAAGACCGTATATCTGGGATCGGCGCACTAGTCCTGCAGTCATAATGTCCTGTATGCTACAGACACTTCCACCTGGTTTAAAACCCATTTAGACCCAAGGACAGTTTTCTGAAAAACCTTATGTTTCTATGTCAGTGGTTCTCAAACATTTTCATGTCAAGGACCCCCAGAATTATATGTAATTGGCCGCCGACCCCCCCATCTGAAAATATGTTGTTCCAGGGACCGCCCCAGAAGCAAAGATTTGAGTTAAAAACGTTCGCTCTGAATTAAGAATACAATACATATTCAAAGATTTGCGCCACATTTTCACGATTAAAAAAAAAATGCTTAAAACACTAAGGCCTGGAAACACATACAGTATGTATCGCCTTAGCTTTAAACCACTTATATAATAAGCATCATTTTAAACTTTTAACTGTTGAAAAATAGCAGATCTACAAGCTACTATTAGCTACTAGCAGCACTACAAGCTGAAAATGTGGCGCAAATCTTTGAATATATATATTCTTTCACAGCGAATGTGTCATGATTTGTAGAATGACTAGAATCTGGTGTGAGGTCTCCACAAAATGAGCACCCCCAGCGCCCACACCCCCCCAGTGCCCACACACCTTGGCCATGTTTGCCTCCACACATAGTAGTTGTGAGGCAGCCCCTTCTCCGCCACGAACATCATTAAAATGAAATGTTGCTGAAATGTTGCTCCAGACCACCCACTCACACTATCCATGAGAATGACACCGACTCCATTAGTGAGAAGTGGGGCAAAGAGTGAAAGAAAGGGGGGGGGGGGGCACAGTCGGTATAGTGCTGTCGTTCCACAGCTAGAAGTGTTCGATTCCCGCTGGGAGGGACGCTGTGGGCGCTGTTCTCTCCTCCCGCGTCATCAGTGCCCATAGCAGAGGCGGGGTTGGCGAACAGGGCTCCAACATGCAGTAATCCTGGTCTCTAAACTAATTATTCATGTTTTAAAGAAAGGGCAAAGTTACAACTGTTAAGTGCAGCCCGACTCACCAGACGATGCCCTGTGCTCCCGATCCGATGGGCCTCAGGTTCTGGTACCGCTTCAGGACGACGAAGGTGGAGTCGCCCACGTCTAGGCTGTAGAACTCCTTCTCTCCACTGCGCCGGTTCCTGTTCATGGTGAAGGCCTGCAGCGACAAGAAGAAGACCGTATCGTTTTTAGTATTGTGTTATTCAGCACCAGTATAAAAACAATACAGTGAACATACAAATATACGAAGGGTAAAGTGCTATAGGCTCGAGGCAAAAAACCCAAGGGGCTTATATGAGGCCTCTACCTACGTATGTAAAACACAATGAAACAGACGTCTTTTCACCTTCCGTTCACACTTACAACAGTGTGGCGTTTTATTGCTTAAAAGGGAGAATAACTATGTGTCATTAATAACACCATAGAGTTGCGTTTTAACACGCCGACATAAAGATCTAATTTATCCCAGAACTGGAGGGTCTGGATTGGAGAACTTGGGGTCATGTGATCAGTGACATCACAGAGGCCTGCAGGGTACAACTATAGAATGGCTATTGTTCAAATAACAGATAAGTGGTTGAAAAGATTTTGATGCCACTATTGATTCGTGAATCGATAGTGATCGATAGTGACCCCCACAGGGACCACCTGGAACCCCCTAGGGACCAAAGGAACCCCCAGAGGGACCCCTGGAACCCCAACAGGGACCCCTGGACGCAGAGAGCTTAAGCCTTAAGGCACTGCAGGGTGATTCCTGTGTTCACATCAAATAAAGCATTTAAAAGTCTATCCACGTATTCTGATTCTCATGACACAGCATTCTGCACCACCGCCATCTCTCACACACACACACACACACACACACACACACACACGCCTGAAAAGCTCTTAAGCCTGCGTTTAAAAGACGAGTTGTAGCAGATAGTCAGGGAATATTATCAGTATGTCAAATCTGGGAATACATTTCTTACCAAGAATTTTCTTCACCAATGACAGTTTTCTGAAAAAGCTATGTTTCTATGTCAGAACGTGTTTTTCAAAAAGAGCAGATCTACAAGCTCATAGCGTGGCACCGAGTGCCGCGCTACGAGCTTGTAGATCTGCTCTTTTTGAAAAATCGTGAAAATGGTAGTGAAAATCTTTGAATAATATATTCTTTCAGAGCCAACATCTTCAACTCAAATCTTTGCTTCTGCGGGGGGGGGGGTCCCTGGAACAACATATTTTCAGATGGGGGGGTCGGCGACCAATTACATATAATCTTGGGGGTCCTTGACACGAAAATGTTTGAGAACGACCCGACATTATAGAAACATATGGTTTTTCAAGAAAACTGTCAGGATTTATAGAAGGCATTTGTAGAATCATCCTCAGGTCAAAAAAATGGGTTAAAACCACTTGAATATTCACTCCTCTGCCTGTGCCCGGTTCTGGTTTGTTCTGCACCTCCAGAACCACATCGTGACACGTATAGCTGGCAGAATAAAGAATTCATCGCGAACTTAATAAGTAAATTGGTGACAGACTAGACAGCCCTACCCTGGGGATCTGGCAGTGTCAGGACAGGTTTTTAGGGGGCCAGAGGAGCGTCGTGCTCTGAGTCATCCTCCCACCATGTCTAAACCGTCCCGTCACGGCCCCCCGTGGACCTGTCTGGCCCGCCGGTCCGCGCTGCGCTTATCTACTTCCTACAGCCAGTAAACACATCACTGTCTGCAGCAGGCTTTAACCCATTCTGACCTGAGATCAGATTCTAAAAATAGCTTTTTCAGAAAACTGTCATTTTCAAACAGACATGTTTCTATGTCAGTCGTTCTTCGATTTTTCAAAAATAGCAGACCTACAAGCTCGTAGCGCGCCACTCGGTGGCGCGCTATGAGCTTGTAGATCTGCTATTTTTCAATAGCTAAAGCATAACATAATGCTAACACCAAAAGGGGTTCCCGCCCAAAAATGTTGTTCCAGGGACCCTCCAGAAACCAAGATTTGAGTTACAAACTGAAACTCTTAACAGAATATATATTCAAAGATTTGATGCACATTTTCACGATTTTTCAAAAAATAGCAGACCTATACAACTCTGTGCCGAGCTTGTAGATCTGCTATTTTTGAATAGCTAAAGTATAACATAATGCTTCTTCAAACACCGAAAAGGGGTTCCCGCCCAGAATGGATTAAAAACTCCACTTTCAACCTGGCAGGAGGCCCCGTTTTTGGCATGTCATTAAAGGTGGATCATTTCGTTTCAACGTTAAATATATATTAAAAAAAATCTCTCCCCAAATAGCTAAATAGTTAATATTTCAAAACCTAAAAAAAATAAACGTAGTTGTTGCGGTGGTGTAACCTCATATGTCATAATTCAAAGATAGCCGATCTACAAGCTTGCAATGTGGCCAGAATGGGTTAAGGAGTGGTGTGTGTGTGTGTGTGTGACATGAAAAGGGAAATGGCAGTTTCTAGGGCTGTCATGATCATGACATTTTACTTGACAATTTGTCAAACATCGCATGTATAAGTTCAGTATGTGTTCACTTCAGAAGCAGTTAAAATTACTCTATAAAGCTTATGGTACACCACTCTACACTGCCCACTTGTGGTCAAGCTACAAAAAAAGCAAGTATTCAGAAACTTCAAGTATAGCGTATAACCCATTCTGAACGGGAACCCATTCTGGTGTTAGCATCATGTTATGCTTTAGCTATTGAAAAATAGCAGATCTACAAGCTCATAGCACGCCACCGAGTGGCGCGCTACGAGCTTGTAGGTCTGCTATTTGTTTTAAATCGAAGAACGACTGACATTTTTAGAATCTGATCTCAGGTCAGAATGGGTTCATCAGACCAGTGTGTGTCCAGTGGAAAACCTCGTATGAATCTGATCTCAGGTCAGAATGGGATAATGATGCCATGAGAATGTTACTCAAAAGGCCTAGATGGTGCAGAGCGAGTGAAATGAGTCAATACTTCTCAAGCTGTTCTCCAGGAACCTAATGCATAGATTCATGTGTCGCTAATTGGACGAGTCTGTGGATAGCATCATCGTCAGTATAAATAACCCTGTCAAAAGTTGCACTAATAATAATTAAAAGCCTTTATTTTTAACTGTCACAAATGCCTGTCTATAACATGTACATTTTGGAACTGTTTTTTATTGGATGTATAATTGTATAATGTAAATTGTATATTTTGTGTTTTGTATGTTTTTCTATGGAACCTGAGTCTGCAATAAAGGCATTCATTCATTCAATCATTCATTAATTCATTAAATTGCAATTTACGACACAATTGTGTGTCTGACAGACACACAATTGCGTCGTTAATTGCAATTAATGCAACGGACACTGGCTGGCATTCAACACTGCAGGGAACATAAGAATACAAATGATGAATTATGAATGTATGACTTCTAGGCGTCGCAAGCTAAAGTGTCACAGGGCAGATAATGACAAATAACACATAATTATACAGAACCCGGAAACCCCTTTTGGTTTTAGCATTACGTTATGCTTTAGCTATTTAAAAACAGCAGACCTACAAGCTCGTAGCGCGCCACCGAGTGGCGCGCTACGAGCTTGTAGGTCTGCTATTTTTGAAAAATCGAAGAGCGCCTGACATAGGAGACATTTTTAGAATCTGATCTCAGGTCAGAATGAAAACTGTCAGGATGTAGAAGACATTTTTAGAATCTGATCTCAGGTCAGAATGAAAACTGTCAGGATGTAGAAGACATTTTTAGAATCTGATCTCAGGTCAGAATTGGTTAATTATTGTATACGTTTAAAATATGAATAGTGGAAATAGCTGATCTGAGTGTATAAGAACACAACGTGATGTGGCCTGGCTGTCCGTCCACATCGTTTGGGAGAATAATGTAACCTGCATGGTCCTGGAATCGGCTCCGGAAAGATATTAAACTGGGAAAATGGTAATCCCTTTGGATGTTGTATAAGCGTTTACTTCGGATATTAAACCATTCTGGGCGGGAACCCCTTTTGGTGTTATAGCATTATGTTATGCTTTAGCTATTGGAAAAACAGCAGATCTACAAGCTCAGTGGCGCGCTATGAGCTTGTAGGGTCTGCTATTTGAATTTTTTTTAGGAACCACTGACATAGAAACATAGCTTTTTCAGAAAACTGTCAGGATGTAGAAGACATTTTTTTAGAATGTGATCTCAGGTCAGAACGGGTTAAAAAATATTAGGTCTAGACAGTTTTTACTTGAGCATGGTGGGGGGGGGGGGGTTAAAAATAACGTCAGGATGAGTTCAAGGTTTTTCCGCGATTACGATTAAAGGGGCTCCGACATTTGAACACAGTGACGGATTAACATTGCTTGTATATGAAGCAATATAATATGCTCATTTCAGAACCCTTGTTTTCCAGATTACCTCTTGTGGATGGATGGCGTCAGCAGGACAGCGTATCCATCATGTGATTTAGCGGTCATGTAAATACAGGCCTTTTAGATGTGATCCTATAGGCCAGCAGGTCTTTTAGATGTGATCCTATAGGCCAGAAGGTCTTTTAGATGTGATCCTATAGGCCAGCAGGTCTTTTAGATCTGATCCTATAGACCAGCAGATCTGCAAACTGTGCTTCAGTTCAGGGAAAATACATGACACTCTTAGTCCAGAATGACTAAAAACAGTGTGAGTGAGTGAGTGAGAGAGTGAGAGAGTGAGTGAGAGAGACAGAGAGAGAGACAGAGAGAGAGAGAGAGAGAGAGAGAGAGAGAGAGAGAGAGAGAGAGAGCAGAGATTCAGTGTTCCACTCAAGGAGACAGTTTGGTTGCAGTGGGAATTGAACTCCCACCTTTTCTTTTAAGTGCCTCCATCGGTCTAAAACTTCCACTGGCCTCTCAGTGAGTCCATCTTCTACAACAAACACAGCAGTTTACCCAACCTGTGAGGAACACTGGTTGGCCCTGACGTGACGTAAGGACAGTTTAACCAACCTGTGAGGAACACTGGTTGGCCCTGACGTGACGTAAGGACAGTTTAACCAACCTGTGAGGAACACTGGTTGGCCCTGACGTGACGTAAGGACAGTTTAACCAACCTGTGAGGAACACTGGTTGGCCCTGACGTAAGGACAGTTTAACCAACCTGTGGGGAACACTGGTTGGCCCTGACGTAAGGACAGTTTACCCAACCTGTGGGGAACACTGGTTGGCCCTGACGTAAGGACAGTTTAACCAACCTGTGGGGAACACTGGTTGGCCCTGACGTAAGGACAGTTTAACCAACCTGTGAGGAACACTGGTTGGCCCTGACGTAAGGACAGTTTAACCAACCTGTGAGGAACACTGGTTGGCCCTGACGTAAGGACAGTTTACCCAACCTGTGAGGAACACTGGTTGGCCCTGACGTAAGGACAGTTTAACCAACCTGTGGGGAACACTGGTTGGCCCTGACGTAAGGACAGTTTAACCAACCTGTGAGGAACACTGGTTGGCCCTGACGTAAGGACAGTTTACCCAACCTGTGAGGAACACTGGTTGGCCCTGACGTAAGGACAGTTTAACCAACCTGTGAGGAACACTGGTTGGCCCTGACGTAAGGACAGTTTAACCAACCTGTGAGGAACACTGGTTGGCCCTGACGCAAGGACAGTTTAACCAACCTGTGAGGAACACTGGTTGGCCCTGACGTAAGGACAGTTTAACCAACCTGTGAGGAACACTGGTTGGCCCTGACGTAAGGACAGTTTACCCAACCTGTGAGGAACACTGGTTGGCCCTGACGTAAGGACAGTTTAACCAACCTGTGGGGAACACTGGTTGGCCCTGACGTAAGGACAGTTTAACCAACCTGTGAGGAACACTGGTTGGCCCTGACGTAAGGACAGTTTACCCAACCTGTGGGGAACACTGGTTGGCCCTGACGTAAGGACAGTTTACCCAACCTGTGGGGAACACTGGTTGGCCCTGACGTAAGGACAGTTTAACCAACCTGTGAGGAACACTGGTTGGCCCTGACGTAAGGACAGTTTAACCAACCTGTGGGGAACACTGGTTGGCCCTGACGTGACGTAAGGACAGTTTAACCAACCTGTGGGGAACACTGGTTGGCCCTGACGTAAGGACAGTTTAACCAACCTGTGAGGAACACTGGTTGGCCCTGACGTAAGGACAGTTTAACCAACCTGTGAGGAACACCGGTTGGCCCTGACGTAAGGACAGTTTACCCAACCTGTGGGGAACACTGGTTGGCCCTGACGTGACGTAAGGACAGTTTAACCAACCTGTGGGGAACACTGGTTGGCCCTGACGTAAGGACAGTTTAACCAACCTGTGAGGAACACTGGTTGGCCCTGACGTAAGGACAGTTTAACCAACCTGTGAGGAACACTGGTTGGCCCTGACGTAAGGACAGTTTAACCAACCTGTGGGGAACACTGGTTGGCCCTGACGTGACGTAAGGACAGTTTAACCAACCTGTGGGGAACACTGGTTGGCCCTGACGTAAGGACAGTTTAACCAACCTGTGGGGAACACTGGTTGGCCCTGACGTAAGGACAGTTTACCCAACCTGTGAGGAACACTGGTTGGCCCTGACGTAAGGACAGTTTACCCAACCTGTGAGGAACACTGGTTGGCCCTGACGTGACGTAAGGACAGTTTAACCAACCTGTGGGGAACACTGGTTGGCCCTGACGTAAGGACAGTTTAACCAACCTGTGGGGAACACTGGTTGGCCCTGACGTAAGGACAGTTTACCCAACCTGTGAGGAACACTGGTTGGCCCTGACGTAAGGACAGTTTACCCAACCTGTGGGGAACACCGGTTGGCCCTGACGTAAGGACAGTTTACCCAACCTGTGGGGAACACCGGTTGGCCCTGACGTAAGGACAGTTTACCCAACCTGTGGGGAACACTGGTTGGCCCTGACGTAAGGACAGTTTAACCAACCTGTGGGGAACACTGGTTGGCCCTGACGTAAGGACAGTTTAACCAACCTGTGAAGAACACCGGTGGGGCCGTGACGCGAAGCCCCTTCCTCCATCACTGTGGTTCTCAAAGTGGCTGCCGTGGTTACAGGCTTTAGTTCCCACATAATTAATTGCATTTTTATAGCGCTTTTCCAAGTGCTCAAAGCGCTTCACAACGGTTCATTCATCCATACATTGGGATACATTCATACATGGGGCGACTGTGGCTCAGGAGGTAGAGCCGGACCTCAAATTTGAGGTCCGGGGCTAGGCTAGGCTAGGCTAAACTTCTGCTCGCTCGAGCCAATGAGTTATAATTGTACTTCCGGCAGTCTTACGGGTGCTTCAAAACGCCACTGAGCAACTTCTATTGAGATGAATAGCGATGAGGTTCGGTCTCTATCCTTTCATTACTCTATGATAGACACACAGAGTCTCACTGAAAACTGGAGTGACGGACACAGATAGACTACTGTATGTATGTCTGGCTGACGCAACACACCGGCGTCACGGATTGGCCAGAGGTGTCACGTGACGTTTGTACCACTGTAGCGATATAAGAGCTAGCGTGTGGTCGACAGAACTGCATCCTGGGACAGAGACGGAGAGACACAACTGCGTTGTGGGACGGAGAAGCAAGAACAACCTGATGTTAGAATGATTCACTGGACCATCCATCTGAAAAGAGGAGCAGAGCGCTTTCTCCATGCAGTGGTGCTGCAGGACAAGCTGTACTGCTTTGACGGGGGCAGTGATCACATTGATGTTCACGTCTTCAACACAGTGTCTTTATGCTGGAGGAAGCTGACCCCAGTGAACTCTGGAAGAGGAGGAGGACGCCACCTTGAGGTTCCATCCAGGCGCTACTACCACACAGCTGTGTTGGTTGAAGATACAGTCTACATCTGGGGAGGTGTTCCTTACTGCAACGTGCTTTATGCATTTGATGTTGACGCCCACATATGGTTCAAACCCAGGGTTTCTGGCACTGTTCCAGAGGAGAGGTGCTGGCACTCAGCCTGTGTGTTGGAGAAGGACATGTTCATCCATGGAGGATTGGCCAAGCTGACTGGATGGACTAATGACATGTACAAGTTGGACACCAGCACAATGGTCTGGTCTTTAATTAACACCAGAGGAACTCCACCTCCTGCTTCATCCCATCACTCTGCCACTATCATCGGGACAAAGATGTTTGTATTTGGGGTCTATGGGGAGCTCAAAGTGTTTAATACAGAGACCAACCTCTGGCTGAGAACACCATCTCCACAGCCTCTTCCAGAACAAGGCTGGCGTCATTCAGCATTCACCTACAATGGAGAGCTGTACATATATGGCTTCAACAATAAGACCCTCAACGATGTGTGGAAATTCAGTCCAGAGACCTTCTCCTGGAAGAAGGTTGAGCCCAAGGGGAAAGGTCCAGGTCCAATGTATAAGACATGCTGCTGCATGGTGGGAGATCGTATGTTCCTCATTGGAGGAGACACCACCCCTGATAACCTGTATGTCTTAGACTTCAATCCGAGCCTCAAGACATTATGTAAGCTGGCGGTTATTCAGTACGGTCTGGAGCAGTCGGAGCTCACACACGACATCAGGTGGGAACTGGCAGCCATGACATGCCACGATCTGTGGTCGCCTGCGTCAGTCTGTCTGTACTGTACTGTACTGTAACTGTACCACACACACTCAGGAGGATCATATGACAGGCTGACAACATACAGTAATAAGACGGATGGATGATGTGGGGAGTCGGGGACGCATGACGTCGTCTCTAAAACATGAAAATGTATCCGTTTTGCTGCTGTGTGGATTTTACATGCATGCACTTACACATACTTACACATACATCAATCTGGAGGCGTACAGTATATAGGGATAGGATGATAGGAGAGAGAATGAGAGAGAAAGAGAGAGAGAGAGAGAGAGAGAGAGAGAGAGAGAGATGAGTATAGGGGAGTTGTATGAAATATGATAAATCATTAGTCCGATGTTAGATCTTATCTCTGAGAGCGTTTCTGTCATGATAGCTGGACATCCTCTGGACCATGGACTGACCCTCTCCTCTCCTCTCCTCTCCTCTCCTCTACCCTCCCCTCCTCTCCTCTCTCCTCTCCCCTCCCCTCCTCCCCTTCCCTCCCCTCTCTGGACTTCCATCGCTCCATTTCTCATCGCCCCCTCTCTCTCCTCGCCAGGATCAAGGAGCAAGAAAACGTGATCGGGACATTGTTATTATTATAATATTCATATCGTGATATTAGATTTGGATATTGTCTGTGATTTTGGATATTGTACTATTGTGATATTATGGCATATAAGTGTTCTATAAAAACTTGCACATACATGTGCAGTAACAGTGAAACCGTGACGACGGTGCACAACACACACATGTACAGTAATGGCAGTGATAAAAAAGGGTCTTGGCAGTCGGGGTGCATATTAAAGCTAACGATGGTCAATGATGCCCGTGTGTGAATTCAGATCAGCTGCTGGTGAAACGGAGTCATGGTGCAGCTTAACCCATTCTGACCTGAGATCAGATTTTTTTTTTAAATGTCCGTTTGAAAATGACAGTTTTCTGAAAAAGCTATATGTTTCTTTGTCAGTCGTTCGACTTCGATTTTTCAAAAAAATAGCAGACCTACAAGCTCGTAGCGCGCCACTCGGTGGCGCGCTACGAGCTTGTAGATCTGCTATTTTTAAATAGCTAAAGCATAAAAATGGGTTAATATATAGTGCATGTTGGCTCACTGCAAACACTCAGAATGAGATCATATTATAAACACACATCTAACCCTCCGGTCTTGGTGCCACCGAGCCAAACAAACTGTTAAACTAACAGATATCATGAACAAAAAGCAAAGGGCTCCCATCCCAACAACATTTGTGTAATGCTCCAGGTATTTTATTCACAATCACAATTACAACAACGCTTCGACCTGCATTGGTCTTTCTCAAGTATGTATATACACATACTGTATACCTGACTGTGTAATTGTGAATAAACTTACCTGGAGCATTACAGAGTGAGTCGTTATCTTATCACACTCAGAGTGTGGCAGGAAAGCAAAACGTCCAGTCTGTGACTTTGATGTGCTGCGACTCCCGAGGTCATGCTCCGTCTCTCTGATAGACGGGCTGAACCGCATTGGGCCAGAAGTCAGTCAGAACAAACTGTACCCCCCCCCCACCCTCCCCTCCCCTCCCCTGCGCATCCATCCATCTGCTAAATGTGTTCCACTGACTGTCGTATGGTGTTGTTTGTATATAGTTATAGAACAAATCTTGCTATCTTTGAGCCTCACACTGTCAATATAGTCTACCCAGCTCCTTATTAGGAACACACTATTAAAACTGATCATCATATGGGTCGGTCCATGTTGGCCTGTTGTTGGCCTTAACCCAGGCTGGGCGGAAACCCCTTTTGGTGTTTTAAGCATTATGACTTTAAGCTATATTGAAAAATAGCAGATCTACGGTACCGGTATCTCCAGGCTTCACTACTACTCTTTATCCAGGCCTCAGCCATCTCCAGGCAGTAGAGGCAGCGGTCTAGATATCGGAAGGTCGCTATAGTTCGTATCCCCGGACCGGCACGTTACTCAACTCAACTCAACTCAACTTTATTTATAAAGCACATTTAAAACAACCATAGCTGCCACAAAGTGCTGTACAGTACATAGGTAAAACAGTAAGTAAACGCATAGACTAAAAACACAGAAAACAAAGACAACCCACAAAACAAAACACAAAACAAGGGAAGGAGGGTGGGGGAGGCTCGTTCAGGAAACAGAGGTCTCATGCTGTGTTAAAAGCCAAAGAATAAAAGTGCGTTTTAAGCAAGGTTTTAAAAATGGCCAGTCTGTGACTTTGATGTGCTGCGACTCCCGAGGTCATGCTCCGTCTCTCTGATAGACGGGCTGAACCGCATTGGGCCAGAAGTCAGTCAGAACAAACTGTACCCCCCCCCCACCCTCCCAGTTACAATTACCACCGCTGAAGTGCCCTTGGACAAGGCATTGAACCCCTACCATGAAATGTTCTATGAGCAGGGCCTGGCTGTAAACAAGTTCTTGAGCTTAGTCCAGTTACCCTGGGTAAACATAGTACCTTTCCTTTCCTTAGTCCAGTTACCCTGGGTAAACATAGTACCTTTCCTTTCCTTAGTCCAGTTACCCTGGGTAAACATAGTACCTTTCCTTTCCTTAGTCCAGTTACCCTGGGTAAACATAGTACCTTTCCTTTCCAGACTTCACTACTACTCCTTATCCAGGCCTCAGCCATCTCCAGACTTCACTACTACTCCTTATCCAGGCCTCAGCCATCTCCAGGCTTCACTATACTACTCCTTATCCAGGCCTCAGCCATCTCCAGGCTTCACTATACTACTCCTTATCCAGGCCTCAGCCATCTCCAGGCTTCACTATACTACTCCTTATCCAGGCCTCAGCCATCTCCAGGCTTCACTATACTACTCCTTATCCAGGCCTCAGCCATCTCCAGGCTTCACTATACTACTCCTTATCCAGGCCTCAGCCATCTCCAGGCTTCACTATACTACTCCTTATCCAGGCCTCAGCCATCTCCAGGCTTCACTATACTACTCCTTATCCAGGCCTCAGCCATCTCCAGGCTTCACTATACTACTCCTTATCCAGGCCTCAGCCATCTCCAGGCTTCACTATACTACTCCTTATCCAGGCCTCAGCCATCTCCAGGCTTCACTATACTACTCCTTATCCAGGCCTCAGCCATCTCCAGGCTTCACTATACTACTCCTTATCCAGGCCTCAGCCATCTCCAGGCTTCACTATACTACTCCTTATCCAGGCCTCAGCCATCTCCAGGCTTCACTATACTACTCCTTATCCAGGCCTCAGCCATCTCCAGGCTTCACTATACTACTCCTTATCCAGGCCTCAGCCATCTCCAGGCTTCACTATACTACTCCTTATCCAGGCCTCAGCCATCTCCAGGCTTCACTATACTACTCCTTATCCAGGCCTCAGCCATCTCCAGGCTTCACTATACTACTCCTTATCCAGGCCTCAGCCATCTCCAGGCTTCACTATACTACTCCTTATCCAGGCCTCAGCCATCTCCAGGCTTCACTATACTACTCCTTATCCAGGCCTCAGCCATCTCCAGGCTTCACTATACTACTCCTTATCCAGGCCTCAGCCATCTCCAGGCTTCACTATACTACTCCTTATCCAGGCCTCAGCCATCTCCAGGCTTCACTATACTACTCCTTATCCAGGCCTCAGCCATCTCCAGGCTTCACTATACTACTCCTTATCCAGGCCTTAGCCATCTCCAGGCTTGACTACTACTCCTTATCCAGGCCTCAGCCATCTCCAGGCTTCACTATACTACTCCTTATCCAGGCCTTAGCCATCTCCAGGCTTGACTACTACTCCTTATCCAGGCCTCAGCCATCTCCAGACTTCACTATACTACTCCTTATCCAGGCCTCAGCCATCTCCAGACTTCACTATACTACTCCTTATCCAGGCCTTAGCCATCTCCAGGCTTCACTACTACAGGCATGCTCACTAAAAACCCCTTCAACGCTGTGGCACCGCCGTATAGGTCTGTCACAATCATTACATACATAATCGCCTGATTGCAATTATTATTTTGATAAATGGTCATTATGTGCTGCACCTATGGTGGTTGCACACCACTCAGAAAAGGATAGTCTCTTTGCATTTGAAAAGAAAATGCCAGACGCCAGGGGAGTTAACCTTTGCTTCACTCACTCACTCCCCGTTTTACAATTTACACTGCAGTCGGGGGGGAAAAGACTCATCTCTTCAGACTCAATCACATCTTGTCATATCGTTTTGATAGATGCTAGTTATACTAATGCTATGTTGGGGACTTGTTCACACTCACACAGGCTATGTTAGAGGATAGACTGAAGTCTGTTTGCTTGACCACAAATGTTATTTCGATAACATTTTGGTTGGACCAATGCGGTTTTGTTTGGACCAATGCTAGGTTTGATGTGCATCTACACTATAGCATCATCATTTTTCGACCGCGGTCGAGATCATGGATTTCACAACGCCACACCAGACTTCACGGTCCTTCATTACCATCCCCAGTCCCTGCTTACTGATGCATGTGTCCCTATAGCGATTAGTGATGACATCAGGGAACGACAGTTAGTTTTCTACCTCTGGTCTGCTTTGAGGCAGGACTCCAGAGAAGAAGAAGGGAAGATTATAACCTCATTGTCAGCTCTGTAGCAGTGGCCCGGCAAACTGTGTTCTTCTGGATCGGACCAGTGAAGAAACACGGGGAAGGTTGTCGTATATTAGATCAGTCGATGGGTGGCTCTTCCAAGACAGATATTGCGCTCTCATTAGAAGGAGTGCCATCCAACCGTTTCTCTAATTTCTTTGAAAGTGTACACTAGCAGTGTGACTGCGACATAGTGACACTCTGCAAGCCGTTGCCAACAGTAGCCAGAAAGATGAAGATACAAATGTTATGTTTGTTGATAACGGCTTTGTTCTACAGCCCAGTGCTGACAACAGGAGACACTGTGGTAGTGTGGTACACAAACAAGCTATAGCAGCATGGAAGAACAGAACAAGAAAAAAACCCTGCTCTCTCGTTCAGTCACAGCTGGAAACCTGCTTCAATAAGAGACGCACACACACACCAAAACACAACACATACCTACAGTATGCAAGCAACGCAATACAGCCATGGAGAGACAGACGGACATCTGATGGAGAGACAGACATTGAGAGACAGACTGACATCTGTGCGCACATAAACGGCCAGACGACAGACGTCTCTGCCATGTGTGTGCACACAAAAGGCGCACACACACACACACAGAGTACTGCGTCATAAATCTGTCAGTGGCTAAAAGCAGTGAAACAATAAGCAGGAATAAGGCAACCCGGTGCCAACGACCCCTTGTTCTTCCACTACTGCCGTGCGTGTGACGTTGGCATTAACAGGACTGGGAACGTTCTCCTACTGTACTCTGACTGGATTAGTGTCCGCCTGTCCGTCCTGCTCTTTGGCCCGGGAACAAATGCAAATGCCATTTTGTTGTAAACTCCAACAAATCCTGTATATACATTAGTAGTGAGTGACTCGGCAGTCTGAGAATTAAGCTACGATGACTAAAACTAAGGCTGAATATACTGACAATTTCGTCAACAACACAAAAGGTAGGGACTAGTGGACAAGAGATCCAGTATAAGTCATTTCACACTTGATTGCATGCTGAAAATAGCAGATCTACAAGCTCACAATGCGTTGCGACGTGATATTACTGAACAAATCTAACTGCTCCTCCCGATAAGCAAGTTGGAATCACCTGGCTTGCACTGTGCTACTGGTGCCTCCCCCACCTCCGTGAATTTAAGTGAAGGGTGAATGTAATGCACACAGTATATGTGACTACATTTGACTGAGGGACTGCCATTGGATTTTTTTTTCATGTCATATGAAAGCAGGGAATCATAGCTTCAAATTGACATATTGGTTGTTCAGTTTGACCCAACCGGTTGTGGAGATATGGCTTATAGAGTAATGTCTTGCAGAGAAACAGCGAGTTGAGAAAACAGGCTTGAAAAAGTTTCACTTCTGTGGACTCCAACATTACACCTAGCTACATGTTTAAGCATTTATTTAATATTTACATGTCTTCTGTGGTCTCTAACATTACACCTAGCTACATGTTCAAGCATTTATTTCATATTTACATGTCTTCTGTGGACTAACATTACACCTATAGCTACATGTTTGGGCATTTATTTCATATTTACTTATTTCAGACATGCTCTAGTATGTGACGAGTCTGCCTGTGCTATTAACTCATTTTGAAAAAAAATGTGGTCACATATGTAAAGTACTTTGAATAAAAGGTGCTTGAAGGCTACCATTTACAAATCTGGGGCTTTCTGGCAGTGGGCATGTACCAAAAACAGATTTAAAATGACCCATCTCCTTTTTCTGCATGTACAGTCAGGTACATCTCCTGGACATAACGCTAGCAGGCAGGGCTACTGTACTTACTCCCTATATACAGTACTAGCCTTGATGCTGAGTGCCAAGCAGAGAGGCATCGTTAGTAGTTGTTCCGGGCCGATACCACCCTCAAGTACTCGTATTCGGTACTCGGAACCGGCCCCGATACTCTGATACCAAAACATCCAATTGACACTATATAGGCTGAACGAATGCAACGGGAGAAAGTCTGACTCAACACTGCAGCAAATCACCCAAAACAGCCGATCTACAAGCATGAATGACAACTG
This sequence comes from Protomyctophum bolini, assembly GCF_963924005.1. Lineage (NCBI taxonomy): Eukaryota > Metazoa > Chordata > Actinopteri > Myctophiformes > Myctophidae > Protomyctophum > Protomyctophum bolini. Next base: position 3,378,411 of record NC_137879.1, on the reverse strand, counting down.
ACAAGTGTAGGCATGACAAAAGAGAAGGGGTAAAATAAGTGGTTACTATTACCATTATTATTATTATTACCGATACCAGTGCTAAAAAAAAAGTACTAAAAATGTCTTCTACATCCTGACAGTTTTCTGAAAAAGCTGTTTCTATGTCAGTCGTTCTTCAATTGTTTTCAAAAATAGCTAAAGCATAACATAATGCTAAGACCAAAAGGGGATCCCGCCCAAAATGGGTTAACTAAGCCTTATATAGCTATTGAAAAATGGCAGACCTACATGCTCATAGCGCTACGAGCTTGTAGGTCTGCCATTTTTGAAAAATGCGTGAAAATCTTTGACACAAATCTTTGAATATATATTCTTTCAGAATACTTTTTTTTTTATTTCGACGTCAGGCCTAAATGGGGTAAGCTACTAAGCTAGCTCTCTCACACGGTGGGAACTGAACAGACCCCTGTGCCAATGTTGGTGCCACAAGAAGTGATATTACTGGCAAGCATTGGTGTAGATTTAGCACCATCCTTTATACACACTATTAATTATTAATGCCACTACCTCCTGATGTTCTTGTTTCATATTTAAGGTCTTTAAATAAAATATGAGTACTATTATTTATATAATCTGTGCATCATGACTCGACTGTTCATTCCTCATGTGAATTGAACTCAAAACTTTGATATTATTTGACTAAAACAGGCAGTAGAGTAAAGTATAAGGAAACAATCTTCAGCATGTAGAAAGACTAAACTATTGTAATACATTCTGGAAGGGTCGGTATAGTGCTGTCGCCTCACAGCTAGAAGGTCCTGGGTTCGAGTCCCGCTGGGGATGCTAGGGGGGGCGCTCTCTCTCCTCCGCGTCATCAGTGCCCATACCATACCCGAGGCGGGGTTGGCGAAAGGGCCTTTCTGTGTGGAGTTTTCATGTTCTCTCCGTGTCCCCTAAGGGCTACTAGGGCTGCACCGACAACGGAATGAAGAACACAGTGCACAGACACTGTGTGGAGGGACGGGACGGACGGACGAACAGACAGACAGACGGAGGGAGGGGGGAGGGACAGGGGGGACATGGACGTAGGCAGGATTCCTGTCCTGTCCACGTCCCTTTGGTGCAGGAAGGAGGAGGAATGGTTGAGCTCTTCTTGGAGCCCTGCTGCTGTTCTGTGGCAGGTGATTAATAAAGCACCCATAATGCACCACCATGCAGCCAGGCCACAGAGCACATTACACAAAGTGTAGGAGCAAGAGATACGCAACGCACGCTGTGGGGGGGCTGGCTGGGGGGCTGAATGGATGGGGGGCTGACTGACTGGGGGGCTGAATGGATGGGGGGCTGACTGGCCGGCTGGCTGGGCCACCGAATAAATGTCACTGAAACCAGGGATGTGCACACATAGACACCCAGAGATTACAATAGGGTGCATTTTGCATCCCAAAACACAATTTATAGTTAAGGGACGCAAGAAAAACAACGACCTCTACATCCATGGGATGCACTACTGTACTCAGCATGTACAGTAAAAATAATACACGTCAATGAAATGGGAGTTAAATGCTGCAATTTGTAAAAATAAAATATGACTCCTAATATCGTTGAAGTGGGACTCATAAAATGTCCCTGGGACTCATTTCTAAAAGACCATTCCTGCATCCCGGGACTCATTACATTGAAAACCTATATTTACATCACTGGACATCAAAGGGGGCTTCAGCCCCTGCCCTTTATACCCTTCTGTAAAACAACTGCCCTCTCCAGACCACGAATGCAGCGTTTTCTACATGGTGAAAGAAATGCAAATACCCTCCTCTCCTTTACATGCCATATACCAGAAGGCAGCATTCAGGAGAATAGCTTTTTTTCGCCCAAAGTCTCCTGAACTTGAACACAGCATTTTGGCGTTGAACAAATTTGTTCCTTATGGGTCTGTATAACTCTGAGAGGGTGCCTCATGGAACCCACCACTGAGGACTACCGTGTAGACAGCCAGGGAGGGGTCCTCCTCCTATACGACATAACAACATTATTCGTTTTATCAAATGGATGTCCGTCGTGGACTCTTAATGCATATTAAACCGGTGGTTCTTGAAATTAAACAGGGTTGAGAATCACTGACACACACACTGGCACAGGTCTGTCTGTCTGTCTGTGTGAGAGAGCCAGAGAGAGCGAGAGAGACAACATGATCTGAAATTCTGAATCATCATCTCATTAGGTCGAGTGTCTTGTCTTGTCTGTCTGTCTGTCCGTCTGTCTGTCTGAACAAGACAATGTTTGTGTGTTTTAGTGTTAGTGCCAAATAATGTGCATCAGATCACGACCCGACCCGACAAATATTGCGCTAGAATATTAATTGCAACACGTACGGTATGAACACTGCATGATTGCCGAGTGATGTCGTCTGTCAAACCTATTAATATTCACCTCACAGAGCGACATACCTGCTCCTTCCAACCAACCAGCCAGCTGGGTCACACGAGCACACAAACACAGTCACACACACACACACACACACACACACACACAACACCCGCCCCACGCCGCACGCACACACACACGCACACATACACACACACACACAACACAACACCCGCCCCGCGCACGGCACACACACACACACACACACACACACACACACACACACACACAACACACCATCCACCCCACTGACAGAGACAGTGGGGGGTTGGTTAGTGAGTCGTCAGGCAACCCACTAAACTATGGTTGTAATTAACCCTTACAGAGTATAAATACTCCAAAAAACTCCAACAGCTTTTTTACTTAATCAAATATCTGAATTTATACAAATGATTTCTAATGAACATATCTCCACGAGTTTGCGCACACGCGTGGTACACACACACACACACACACACACACACACACACACACGTGTACGCACACACAAATTGTTGCCACTTTCAAGCATACAGATGAGCCGACACCGATAAAGGTTAGTTTCTGCTAAGATGCAGCAGGCGTTCTCACACTAAAACGTGTGACCTCTAGCATTGTGTGACCCCATGGGGGCGCTAATGTGCAGCTAGCAATGTTACTCAACTCAAACGTATAGCCTGTATAGGCCTATAGCACGTATCACAATGACCAATGGTCGACCACAGTGCTGCACAGGTTAAAAAGATGAGCAGAGATCAGACCCGTCTGAAGTGAGTGGTCCTGTTCTGTACTGTAGTGTACTGTAGACTGTACTGTACTGTACTGTACTGTACTGTCCTGTCTGTGTCTGCGTGTTAGGCTGTGCAACAGTGACACTTGCTGGGGAACAAACCCTACCCTATATAACGCTTTTTTCGTGCTCGGACCCAGGGACAGACCCAGGGACAGACACAGGGACAGACACAGACACAGACAGAGACACAGGGACAGACACAGGGACAGACCCTGGGACAGGGACAGACACAGACCCAGCCACACACATAGCCGTCTATAGGAGTGGTTGCACCACTCAACAAAAAAAAAAGAGAAAGAATGTTGTATGTTTATATTATAGCACTCATTGTTGTGACATGTTCTAAATCATGGCGTCGACTTGATTAGTTGAATAACTAATATGAAGATTTAAGACCTATAAGAAAGCCTAATGGCTTTGTTTCCTTCGTACTCAAATTGCACTCGTTTCTTTTGTGTGAAATTGTGTGAAATGCTGTAAATAAAAGCGTCTGGGTTTCGGAGGCTAGTTTCCCAGTTGTGAGAGACTGAAAGAAAGAGAGAGGGGGGGCTCTCTTTAACCCATTCTGACCTGAGATCAGATTCATACGAGGTTTCCACTGGACACACACTGGTCTGATTAACCCATTCTGACCTGAGATCAGATTCTAAAAATGTCAGTCGTTCTTCGATTATATTATATAATATATTATATAATATTATTAATAGCAGACCTACAAGCTCATAGCGCGCCACCGAGTGGCGCGCTATGAGCTTGTAGGTCTGCTATTTTTCAATAGCTAAAGCATAACATGATGCTAACACCAAAACGGGTTCCCGTTCAGAATGGGTTAATTGACTAATTGACGTGAATTGCAGAAACATTGTGTCTGCACAGACAGACTGCAGAACGCATCAGAGCTGTTAACATTGTGTCTGCGCAGACAGACTGCAGAACGCATCACAGCTGTTAATATTGTGTCTGCGCAGACAGACTGCAGAACGCATCAGAGCTGTTAACATTGTGTCTGCGCAGACAGACTGCAGAACGCATCAGAGCTGTTCATATTGTGTCTGCACAGACAGACTGCAGAACGCATCAGAGCTGTTAATATTGGGTCTGCACAGACAGACAGACTGCAGAATAGATCAGAGCTGTTAATATTGTGTCTGCACAGACAGACAGACTGCAGAATGCATCAGAGCTGTTAATATTGTGTCTGCACAGACAGACAGACTGCAGAATGCATCAGAGCTGTTAATATTGTGTCTGCGCAGACAGACTGCAGAATGCATCAGAGCTGTTAATATTGTGTCTGCACAGACAGACTGCAGAACGCATCAGAGCTGTTAATATTGTGTCTGTGCACAGACAGACTGCAGAACGCATCAGAGCTGTTAATATTGTGTCTGCACAGACAGACTGCAGAATGCATCAGAGCTGTTAACATTGTGTCTGCACAGACAGACAGACTGCAGAATGCATCAGAGCTGTTAATATTGTGTCTGCACAGACAGACAGACTGCAGAATGCATCAGAGCTGTTAATATTGTGTCTGCGCAGACAGACTGCAGAATGCATCAGAGCTGTTAATATTGTGTCTGCACAGACAGACTGCAGAACGCATCAGAGCTGTTAATATTGTGTCTGTGCACAGACAGACTGCAGAACGCATCAGAGCTGTTAATATTGTGTCTGCACAGACAGACTGCAGAATGCATCAGAGCTGTCTGGCTCTCAAGAGCACTGCTTCTCAACCAGTGGTCCGGGGACCACCGGTGGTCCTTGAGGGGCTTCCATAGGTGGTCCCCCAGCTAAATGATGGAGAGCTGGTATTAACCAAATGGACCCTTATTATAGATCTTTAACTTGAGTGTAAATTAAGATGGTCCCTTACGCTATACTACGGGTCGATTTGGTTTAATTGTACACTCTCAAGAGTTAGATGTGTGTTAACCATCTGCATTAGTAGATTACAACAAGTCTACATAATTAGAGAATGTTGAAGAATTTTGATCAATGTTTGCCCGTTATCTCTCCAAAAAGTATTGATGATGCTGGTCATCATCATCATCATCATCAATACAGTATGGAGTTATTTAGTGTAGGGTCTGAGAGGCTAAATGTCATCAAATGGTGGTTCCGTGGCTCAAATGGGTCTGAGAGGCTAAATGTCATCAAATGGTGGTTCCGTGGCTCAAATGGGTCTGAGAGGCTAAATGTCATCACATGGTGGTTCCGTGGCTCAAATGGGTCTGAGAGGCTAAATGTCATCAAATGGTGGTTCCGTGGCTCAAATGGGTCTGAGAGGCTAAATGTCATCACATGGTGGTTCCGTGGCTCAAATGGGTCTGAGAGGCTAAATGTCATCACAAGGTGGTTCCGTGGCTCAAATGGGTCTGAGAGGCTAAATGTCATCAAATGGTGGTTCCGTGGCTCAAATGGGTCCGAGAGGCTAAATCAAATGTCATCAAATGGTGGTCTGTGGCTCAAATGCCAAATAAATATTGGGCCTTATTGATATGAAAAGGGTTGAAAAGCCACTGGTCCAGATCTAGTTCTGAACATCACGGAATTCTATAGGTTGCCAATCAATCCCTGCTGGTCACTTATACAGTAGCCTGGACGCTATGCAATGTAGCCACAGTAGCCACACTGTGTGTGTGTGTGTGTGTGTGTGTGTGTGTGTGTGTGTGTGTGTGTGTGTGTTTTGTAGCAGAGACAGACCACGTTACTGCATGTTGTCGCTTGTCCACCACAACACAATTATAACGAGCCGGCAATAGCGCGTTTGTTGTCGGCAAGCGACGCCGCGGCAGGCCGAACATGGTTTACATGCAGCAGCAAATAAGGGACAGCTGTGTCAGTGTGTGTGTGTGTGTGTGTGTGTGTGTGTGTGTCTGCGTCTGTCTCATTTAAAACACCACAACACCTAGTATACACACAAACATATGTATCTATATCTATATATATAAATTACAGTATATTACAGTGTCACGGCGCGTGACCACCTCCTCCCTCGTGCACGCGGCTGCCTGACACAACAAAACAATAACTGCGTCTATCATCATTACAAACAAATGAAGGAAGGGGGAAAAAATACACACACACACACAATACAAAAAACACCAACACAAACACACACACACACACACACACACACACACACACACACAATGCTCACTCACCCTCCTCTCCTCTCCGCTCTCCTTCTCCTGCTAATTCACTTAAATTCCGATACCGATCTCCTTCCTTCCTTTTTTTCCCGTCCTCTCTTCCTTGAAATTATAAAATCACAGTCCGTCCCGGCGGGGAAAGACAGAAGGAAAAACAAATAATAATTGTGTGTATAACAATTCCACCAAACCCGGACCCGCAGCTATAGTCCAAATATAATGCCAGTTATGTCTTTCTGTTGTGGGGTTATTTTAATTGGAGTTAATAGAATCCGTCCCTGGATCAGATCAGAGCATCGTCCTCGTCATGGTGTGTGTGTTTTTAGATCATATAAATAAAGCAGTGTAATAATGTGTGTCTTCCTCGAGCCTCCTCCAGCAGCAACAAACTGCCATTTCATACCCGACGTCTCGCCGAGCACTGTTGCCACGTCGTGAGAGAGAGAAACAAGCAACCGGGTCTATGAAAACGAAGCCCTTCACTTAATTCGCCCTTTAAAAACATGGAATTTTCCAATGAATGAATGAATGTTTATTGTTTATTGTTTATAAGGATCCCCATTAGCTTTTGCCTTGACAAAAGCTAGTCTTCCTGGGGTCCGACACAGACAAACATTTAACATTTAACAAAGGCAATACTTACAATTGTTTACAAACACTAACTCAAAATAAAACATAGTAAAATAAAATATAAAACAAGCCCAAAGTCGCTTACAATGAGCGGACATGGCAACACCGCTCGCTCGGTCTCACATTATACTTCCGTCGTACGAGGGTGTCTCGCGCCCCACCAAAACACCCGATCTACAAGCTCACAACGAGTCGCGCGAGCGACGCGTTGTGAGCTTGTAGATCGGGTGTTTGTTGAAGTACACGAACAGAGCCAACCAACCAACCGGGTTAGTTTAGGACGGATCCCATGGCCCGGAGGGACGGTCGGTGGGTGGTCGCGCGCGGTGATTGGCTTGGCTGTTGCCACGGTGACCCCCGCTTGACAACCATAGGTTAGTGGGTTGCCTGACAACTCGCTAACCAACCAATCACGGCACCCACGACGACTGTGCCTCCGGCTTATGGGATGTGAAAGCTGTTTGTTTTCTCAGGCAGCGTTCAAAATCAGCTGCGCGTTCCGCCGTGTTGCACACTGTCTGTTGCACACTGTTGGAAAGGAAGGGTTTTATGTATATTTGACTGTCTCTAAATGTTATGATGAATTGAACAAGGTGGACCCGACTTGTAAACGAGTCTAGTGCTTTATAGTGTCGTCCACTCACAGTTTTTTGTATTGAGTTGTGCTTGAAATGTACTGTAATTCTGCAAACTGTTCTGTTAATAAATATTTCAATCATTTAAAAAAAATAAAAATTAGAACCTAAATTGATGTGAATGTGAATTAAGCAATTACTGCTCTATAGATAATAGAAGATTTAAGAATATTTGTTCTTGGTTTAGGTGCCACCAAAACACCCAAACTGGCTTGTCTAGTCATATGGTTATGTTCGTCTCTTAAATTGCTTGAATGTAATTCTGCAAACTGTTAATAAATACTTCAATCAATCAATCAATCAATATGTTGTAAGTAGGCTGAAGTAGTACTGGTTCTCAAACTGGTTCTCAAACCATTTTATGTCAAGGACCCCCAATGTGCAGGCTATTTGGCTGCGGACCCCCATCTGAAAATATTGTTTAGGGCAGGGGTAGGCAACTTTTTTACGATGGCGAGGCGAGGGCCAATATATTAACACACTCACTCCAGAGGGGCCACAGTGCATATTACTGTCGTAGCAAAGAATAGCAGATCTACAAGCGACGTGTTTTGAGCTTGTAGATCAGCTATTTTTGCTATATTATTTGAATTGAAAACCTGTTTTGCTATTTTTGAATTGGAATCCTGAAAAGTAACCCTTTTTATTGAATTACAAATGCATTTAGTTATAGTTATGTTAACTTTATGAACTGTTAACATGAAGACAATAGCATTTTAATACTAGTCATGAAGTAATTAAAGCGGGTTTGGAATTGTAACAGCTGAAATCAATCAATACTATAATCAGTATTCTGATATTAACATGCAGGCCGCATTAGGCGAAGGTGGGGGCCGCATGTGGCCCCCGGGCCGCCAGTTGCCCACCGCTGGTTTAGGGCCACGAGATGCGGTCATGTTGCAGATATAAGATTTGTGTTGCTAAAATTGCTTTCAAAATATCAAAATTTGTCCCTTTTTTCCCCCTTCTTTTGAAAATTGCAGATCCGCTTGTGGTTAAAGTGGTTAAAGTGATTTTGAATGATGCTAAATTAACTAATTTAACACCCTGGATTCCCCTCAAGGACCCCTGAGGGTCCCTAGACATGCCCCACTTTGAGAAACACATAGAAAATGATTTCCCAATTTATTATTATTATTATTATTGTTACACAGCTCTTAATTCAACATACACATGTGTTCCAGTTGAGTTCAGATGTAGAGCTGTTCAGATTCACGCTGAATAGGTTCTGCTCTTATATAAGCTGAATGCTTATAGGACTTAAAGAGGAGCAGACCGCTCCTATTTAAGTCTGGCAATGCGAGACTACCTGTGGCACACCATGCTCAGCCAGTCACAGTGCAGAATGACACACCCTCCAGCCAGTCACAGAGCGCAAAACATGTTCAATTATTATTATTATTATCCATATATACATGCTTGGATATCCATGCCTAAAAGGGTGCCAATCCCCCCCCACCCCCAAACATTTTTGAGGACATTGCTAAAATTATTAGTTTTCTGTATATTGTTTGCTACTACAATATATACAGGTTTAATGTTTGTTTTTAGTTCAATGTTTTGACACCGTTTGTTTTACATCACCATTACCTATAATCATAGCAACATGAGTTAGACTCAATATATTAGTGCCCCTCACTTCACAGGGGTGTTATTTTTTTATTAGATAAATGTCTCCATAGAGAGGAACTTGAGGAAGGCAGAGCAGTGTTCAAATACTATTATCTCCATATCCATGATATCAAAACTTTCCAGCTTAGCAGTAGTAGTAGTAGTAGTAGAAAGAAACTGAACAATGCCTGCATGTGTCACATATTGTGTCACCAGAGAGTGAAATGAACAGATTAACGTGGTGGAACGACTCAGGGATTGGTTCTTCCTGGCCAGCCCCCACCTGCTGTCAACCCGTCAGCCGTAATCCAATAATGTTCTTAAGGTCTAAAAATAGTGAGAAAATGACTGAAAACACAGTAGCGACGGGTCATTAGCCCGAGCCATCGCAGGGGGAAATATTTGGCCATGGAGATGATTTGCCCGGCCCCCCCGTGTCTGCGGAGAGAGTGAGGAAATTAGGAAATTAGGGTAGGGAGAGATCAAGGTGCGATCGCGATGACTCAGAGCTTTGCCCCGCCGGAGGGTCTGGAGACCGCCGAGATGGAGGGATGTTGGTGAAAAGGACAAGGATTAGGCCCACAGAAACTTAAGAGGGGGGTCTCTGTCTCGATTATCGAATGAACTAAAGTAAGGTCAGTACTTTTGATTTCCACATGATAGAACCTCTTACAAAATAACAACAGTGCCTTAAAGTGCAGTATGTATAGGCTATACTTTGATCTGGTTTGGATTTGTCATTTCTATTGACTATGCGTTGATTTGTTTGGGGCTGTGTGAGTGAGTGGGCTACTTAGGTGGTCAGCGTTAATAGGCTATTACGCCGTCTGGCATTGTTAAAGCGATATTTAGGGCCTGAAAGATCCGGTAGGTTAGATCTTATAGAACACCGACAGGTGGGTTTTATTCCAGTGTTATAAGAAACTATATTCTCATGCCTCAGGCTCTCACCTCAGATATAGCTACTGTACTCACTAGTATAGCAATACTTTAGGTATGAATACAATAACATAATTGCTGTGTTCAGCATGGCTGAATGTCATTTCTTGTCATTCCCCTGATTGATTGATTGATTGTTTGATTGAGTGAGTGAGGGACTGAGGGGTGAGGGAACAAGGGATTGAGTGAGTGAGTGAGTGAGGAAAAGCTTGGTCAATTAAAACCAGTTAAACCGTATAATATACTTAGTTGCCCGGGGTCCCCCAGGGCTCTATACTAGGACTGCTACTTATCTTCCTTTACACAAGATCTCAAACAAAACCGCCTACTGTATATCTCCGGCTACCTTTGCAGAATATTCACCGCCAGATTATAGGTAACCGTCCCAAGGTTCAAGTGGTTAATTAATATCCTGATCGTTCATGCATGATGCGTGTGTGCCGCGTGCGTGTGTCGGTGTGTGTGTGTGTGTGTGTTGCATGCATGCCTGTGTGCATACACACGTGTATGATAGCATATAGCACACGATTTTGGCGCTGCCCACAAAGTCAGTATATTAAAGGTATATTCAGTGATTTCACTTAATTCAAATATCACTTTATTTTGTTGTTGGTGATAATCCTCCCTACTATAGAGTGTGCTGACCATATAAGGAGTTCCCAGTTCCCCAGTTAACCCCTGTTTTGTTTTTGGTGCACATGTTGCTATGCACATGTTGCCCCCCCCCCCCCACAGTAGAGCATGTGCACATGTTTTTTGTATCACCCAAATCACTGAATGTTCCTTTAATACTGTGCTAAGACGTGAACCTGTCACAGTGTCTTATACTTTGCAGAGTCTCTCAACGACTACTGGACTATTTTGAGGCGTCTTTCAGCAAGGTGTACAGTAGCCTACTTTATCCCAAATATGCCAAAGTGTGAATCAGCCGAAAATAGAAAATGCTCGCTCGCCGTGTGTGTATAGGGTATATCTTCTGATGCCTGAATGTGTCTGAAACGTCTGAATGTGTAGAAGGATATATGAGTTGAAAATCAGGGCAGTGCTGTTAGTAGGAGAGGAGCATCTGTACTCAGTCAACTTTCCCTGGAAGACGAATCTATAGGACTCAGACAGATGCCCCCCCATGCCATGGCTGAGGGAAGTAGGGGTGCTGGGGGGGCCGGAGCCCAACACTCTTGATATCGGAAGGTCGCTATAGTTCGTATCCCCGGAACCGGCACGTTAAAATTACCACCACTGAAGTGCCCTTCCTTGGACAAGGCATTGAACCTCTACCATGAAATGTTCTATGAGCAGGGCCTGGCTGTAAACAAGTTCTTGAGCTTAGTCCAGTTACCCTGGGTAAACATGGTACCTTTCCTTTCCTTAGTCCAGTTACCCTGGGTAAACATAGTACCTTTCCTTTCCTTAGTCCAGTTACCCTGGGTAAACATAGTACCTTTCCTTTCCTTAGTCCAGTTACCCTGGGTAAACATGGTACCTTTCCTTTCCTTAGTCCAGTTACCCTGGATAAACATAGTACCTTTCCTTTCCTTAGTCCAGTTACCCTGGGTAAACATAGTACCTTTCCTTTCCTTAGTCCAGTTACCCTGCAGGGTAAACATAGTACCTTTCCTTTCCTTAGTCCAGTTACCCTGCAGGGTAAACATAGTACCTTTCCTTTCCTTAGTCCAGTTACCCTGCAGGGTAAACATAGTACCTTTCCTTTCCTTAGTCCAGTTACCCTGCAGGGTAAACATAGTACCTTTCCTTTCCTTAGTCCAGTTACCCTGCAGGGTAAACATAGTACCTTTCCTTTCCTTAGTCCAGTTACCCTGCAGGGTAAACATAGTACCTTTCCTTTCCTTAGTCCAGTTACCCTGGGTAAACATAGTACCTTTCCTTTCCTTAGTCCAGTTACCCTGCAGGGTAAACATAGTACCTTTCCTTTTCACCCCCTTGGACAGGATAATAATAATAATAATAATAATTGTAATCAAAACAGATTTCTGTTACTAGGCCTAATAAATATGCTGAATCACAGTATCGGCGCCGTATCCTGGTTAAATGCCCTGTGTCAGTTTGTTCATGCATGTGGAGAGGGAAAGTTAAAGACACTTTTCCGCGCGAAAATGTGCGTGCACGAGGCGCGTGCACGCACATTTTGGGGTGCGCGCTACTACGCATTCAGCACCTCCTATAATATACTGTAAATTATCTTCCCACGGCCCTGTCTGTCTGTCTGTCTGTCTGTCTGTCTGTCTGACCAGAGAGATGTGATCGGCCCCGTCTGTCTGTCTGACCAGAGAGACATGTTGTCATGTCGTCTCTGGGAGAACAACTGCTTCACATGTTTCGCTACACAGGTCACATGGCTATTTCTGGCACTTTTGGTCAAAATTTGGCGAAAATAGCGGATCTGCAAGCCCACAAAGCGTTGCAGGCAGCGCGACGCGTTGAGAGCTTGTAGATCCGACTATTTTCGGGCTGTGACGTGTCCCGCACTCTTTAGCTATACTGAAGGTGTACGACATGGATTCTACACAGAGGACACATTCTGTCAACGTAAAATGCTGTATTGGAGTACAGTTTGTCTTATGTGTGCACGACACGTGCCTGAATCGTGCCATGCATTTTTGAACATAATTATTTCACAGGTTCTGGGTTTGTTTCCATTATGCTATACAGCTGGGTTGAAGATGCTGCTGAGGACCTAGTTTGGGCCCTGAATGCTCAGGAGGTACAGTAGTACTAGCCGAGAGAGGACCCTGTACTGTACCTATGATAACTCATATTAATGTAAAAACTCTCTTATCATCAAACAGCATCAATCATACAGCCAATCTAATCATACACATTCCGTACGGCGAACACAAACATTGCTCAAACACACGTACACACAAAGCTGTGCATAGATCTGTGAGCTTGTAGATTGGCTATTTTTGTTAATGGTTTGTTTTATTGTGTAACTCCCCGTTCAGCGGTGTTGTTGTTGCAGGTTATTATGAAGACTTAAACTAAAACCAGAACATCACTCATCATCATTGGAAGTTGGAACCTTTCAAGTTGTGGAAGGTTCTTCTGAGTTATACCTTTCATAATGGAACAGAGACATTAGGCTGCCAAAGACCCCGGCCATTCTGATGATAAAATACACATGCGTGTGACAGTGTGTGCGGTGTGTGTGTGTGCGTGTGTGTGTGTGTATGTGCAGTGTGACACACTGATCCATGGCAAACACACCGTCACAAACATCCCAATGGGTACCAACCAACCTAGGATTCAAACCTGGGTCTCGTATGACGTGGGAGACCAGGTTTTATACCGCTCTTGACAAGATGAAATACCCATTTGACCAGCTGGGGGAACCGTTGTGGAAAGTAACTATAAGTAGATTTACTGAAGTACTGTGTGAGAGATAGAAGGAGGAGAGGACACTGGAGCAGCACGCACAGACATTTCAAGCCTTTTATTTAGGAGCTAGTATTAAAAAACGACTAACGTTTCGACCTCTGCGGTCTTCATCAGAGTCATCGTGACTCTGGTGAAGTGGTCCGTTCACATACTCTATAAGCAAAAGGATGCTCAGCACTGCAGCGGTCCTTTTGAGGTTTCACAGCCGACTGGAAAGTTAATACTGAATGAAAAAAATGTTATAGCCGCCTGCACTCTCACAGCTGCCAATGCATACGTTTTAATGAGGACAGAGAAACCAACGTTTGGGACAGATATTACTGCCTTCTTCAGGGTGATATACCTAACAATGGGCTATAGGAGAGGAGACAACTGAATTGCTGGGAAAATGGAAATTAAGAGTTTACATAGTACACATATAGTGCATGCATAAACCTTCCTTAATGATTATATCTGGTTTCAGTATTTATTCATGATGCATTCTCGCTATTATTAAGGTTATTGTATATAGCGGTCAATTTGTATTGGTGGTGGGGAGGGGGGGCTAGTAATCACATCAGTCAAAATCACAAAGGGACATAATCAAGTGAGACCACGAAAGGAAAAGCATAATACAATACAATATACACTACCATAGTGATCACATATACTCTACCATGATACGGATTGGATAACATTACATTATTATAGGCCTATTTGTTCAAATTAGTTTCGGGATTGCAACCTCAACATCTGCTGTGTTATGTATACCGTCCATTTCATTACTGTATATTTGGCAGGAAAGACACTTTGAGTCTTTTCTCCCTGCTGCTGACGGCGTTATCGACCGCTGCCTTCGTGCCAATAGCATAGCGTTCAGTTCAACCAACTCAAAGGAGAATCACTCTTAATCAACATGCAGTTAAAGGCATTTCAGAGAAAGTTCAGACCGTTTGCCCGGTGTAGTACTTTCTTTTTCTTTATTTTATCTCAGACTGTTCAATGATATTTTATACATTTAATGATAAGTAAGGATAGGAAAGGTACTATGTTTACCCAGGGTAACTGGACTAAGCTCAAGAACTTGTTTACAGCCAGGCCCTGCTGCTCATAGAACATTTCATGGTAGGGGTTCAATGCCTTGTCCATAAAGGGCACTTCGGCGGTGGTCATTTTTAACGTGCCGGTCCGGGGATACGAACTATAGTGACCTTCCGATATCAAGACCGCTCCGCAAACCATTCGGCCACCGCTGCCCTCAGTGATTTTGTGTCATATTTCAGTACAATTCTCATTGTTACGCAGGCCCCATTTGGACCCTTAAAGGAAACGTGGTTACATTTGAACCCGAGTGGAATAGTAAGAGAGTGGCAACACGCCAAAATGGCGAGTTTGTACTTCTGCCCTCTGGGAGAAAGATACAAAGAACCAAAGGTGGAAGTACATCAGAATTAAAAACTCGTTTGTACACCACCATCAACTAAGATGCTGAACGAGGCTCTGAAACAGCAGTAACTGTGTGAGGCTAGATTATCCACATCATGTGTGCAATTGTGTAATGTTGTGTCTCCCTCTGTAATGTATTGTTGTTTGTCATTGATGTTTTATGTGTGGCTGTAGCTGGGGTGAAAGCCCAAGACAAATTTTCCTTGTGGACAGTAAAGTTTACCTTGACCGTGACGCTTTGCTCTCGCCACATTGGGCTATAGTTCCAAACATTGGGAGGTTGGAACTATCCCATTGAGATAGAATGAACACTTCCGCATTCCATTGTTACAATGGGAGTCAACGCTAGTTGACGCCACTCTCTCACTAGATTACTCTGATTTGAACATATACTCTAGGTACAATTGCGAATTCAGTGAGCACTTACTATGAGACCTAGCAGATCATGTCTGTCTGTCTGTCTGTCTGTGTGTCTGTGTGTCTGTCTGTCTGTCCCGCTTTTGTGCCCATATATGGAGCTGAGTGATTTGTGTCACCATGACTCAGCCATAACCATATAAGGAGTCCCCAAAGCAGCTATACGTCCAAAACCCAAATATGTACGAGCTGCGTTCGCTTCCCGCGTTTGCGCGTCTTACTGGTGGTAGGGGTTCTATTCCATAACAAACAGTCATGGTTGTTCTACAATAATAGCATTCTTACTTATATTGTGAACCTGAAGGCTTCAATATTGTGTAAAAGGTCATTTTCTTCCGTAATATATATTTAAAAAAGTGAAACTTTCATATATTCTCAATTCATTGTACATAAAGTGAAGTGTTTAAAACCTTGTTTTGTTTTAATCTTGATGATTATGGCGTACAGCTCATGGAAATAAAAAAGAATCCTATCTCAGCAAATTAGAATATTTTACGAGACCACTAAAAGAATGATTTCTTTAAACGAGAAATGTCAACCATTAATGTATGCAGTCAATACTTGGTCTGGGCTACTTTTGAAGAAATGATTTCATCAATGGGGCGGGGCATGGAGGTGATCAGCCTGTGGCACTGTTGAGGTGTTATGGAAGCCCCGGTTTGCTTTGATAATGTTGAGTCTCATGTCTCACACCTTCCTCCTGACAATACAACCTAGATTCTCTGTGGGGTTCAGTTCAGGTCAGTTAAGCACAGTAATACCATGGTCAGTACACCAGTTACTAGTAGTTTTATCACAGTAATACCATGGTCAGTACACCAGTTACTAGTAGTTTTATCACAGTAATACCATGGTCAGTACACCAGTTACTAGTAGTTTTAACACAATAATACCATAGTCAGTACACCAGTTACTAGTAGTTTTAACACAGTAATACCATGGTAACTGGTGTACTGACCATGGTATTACTGCGTTAAAACTACTAGTAACCTGGTGTACTGACCATGGTATTACTGTGTTAAAACTACTAGCAACTGGTGTACTGACCATGGTATTACTGTGTTAAAACTACTAGTAACCTGGTGTATTGACCATGGTATTACTGTGTTAAAACTACTAGTAACTGGTGTACTGACCATGGTATTACTGTGTTAAAACTACTAGTAACTGGTGTACTGACCATGGTATTACTGCGTTAAAACTACTAGTAACTGGTGTACTACAGTACTGTATTAATATGACTCGTTGAAGTGGGACTCATAAAATGTCCCCCTGGGACTCAAATAAAAGCCCATTCCTGCATCCTGGGACTCACTTACATTGAAAACCTATTTGCATCACTGACAATAGCCTGTATAGAGGACACTTGATTTGACTTTAGTGGCGCGGGCGTTATTTCCAGCGGACGGGTTCAGGTGTCAGATGGACTTAAGGGTTATTTACTATGTGTGTAATCCTCCAGAGAGGCTAGCATCAGCCTCCTAATGCCGGCCGGCACGCCAACTTCCGTCAGCTAGTTAATGTGCCGGCTTTAAAGAGACACACGGTGGTCAGACGGGACCCTCCCGCGTCTCACGCCACCGGCGTTGATTTTGACAGCAACAGTGTTTACTTGAGTTTTATAGTCATTTGTAGTCTTTTGTAGGAGAAAACCTTAGTCAATGAAAGCAATAGAATACAGTGTATTTGCTCGGTACATGAGTGTATTCATGTACACAGTGTATTTGCTCGGTACATGAGTGTGTTCATGTACACAGTGTATTTGCTCGGTACACGAGTGTGTTCATGTACACAGTGTATTTGCTCGGTACATGAGTGTGTTCATGTACACAGTGTGCACAGGGTGTATTCTACAGTCATTAGTCTTTGGAATGAAACTTCATTTAGTTTTAGTCACATTATTTTAGTCATATCTGAAAGTTTTAGTCACATTATTTTAGTCATATCTGAAAAACATCATCATACATACAACACATTCCGTGCTCAGATAATCAAATCATCACAAATGTCATTCCCGGCCAATCGCTTTTGGCATCTTCACTCTTATAGGCAGCTTCAATATGTAGCTTTGTGTGCTCAGCCAATCAAATCATCGCTATGGGGTGATCAGCCAGTCACAAGCCAATTGTGCCTATGGTGTGCACTGCACAAGAGTCAGCTTGTACAGTGTGTCTGTGTTTAGCCGAGGAGAAGGTCAGCCAATGGACCTATAGCTAAGACCCGGCCTCTCCCATTTAGACACTCCCACTTTCCAGCAAGGCTCATTCATTCCAGTGTAAATATCATGGATTTTACACATTAAATACTGGATCATTTTTTAACCTTCAAAATCTCTTCCAAATCCGTCAACAAGGCCTGCCATTTTTAAAACAGTGTTTTATTATCATACAGGAAAACTATTGGTGGAGAGGTTTGTCTAACCCATGTTATGCTTAGCTGTGATTGGACCATAGCAGTTTGGGGAGGGGCTTTAACGGAAGTCGTTGGTTCTGGTCTAAGGCTCAGGAGGTATAGAGCAGGTCGTCCAATGATCCCTGGGTCGGCGGTTCGAATCCCGGCTCCTCCTCCTGTCCACATGTCGAAGTGTCCTTGAGGCAAGACACTGAACCCTACACTGCCTCCAATGAGTGTCCTTGGGCAAGAAGACACTGAACCCTACGTTGCCTCCAGTGAGTCGGTCGATGTGAGCTTCATGCCACCGTTGGTGTGTGAATGTGGGACGCTGGCGTCGACTGTTCACCGCTTCACCTCCCAATGTATGAATGAATGAACCTTCACCTCCCGATGTATGAATGAATGAACCGTTGTGAAGCGCTTTGAGCACTTGGAAAAGTGCTATAAAAATGCAATTAAATTAATTCATTATAAGGAGGTTTGTTGCAAGGCCGGTCAATTTAATATGTCTGGATGTCTGTGGTTAGGGAGGTTTGTTGCATGGCTGCTCAATTCATTATGTCTGTGGTTCTGGTCTAATTAGCCCATGTAAGCCCCAAGGATGCTTTTCGGTAACATTTTTATATTAATTAATTACTTCATTAATATTTTTTTTTCCACCTAAACATCATCATTGATTGTGAAAGATATCCCCCAAATGTAAATTATTAATTTATTATTAGTTTAATAATGATTATAAATGTGCATAACATTATACATAATTTCCTCTGATAAGTCCTAGTAGTAAAAAGTAGTAGTAAGGTTGAAATCTCTTTTTTGCAAGTATAAATTAATCTGGGTTTTACAGGGCTAAGGAGGTTTGTTGCATGGCATGGCCGCTCAATTCATCATGTCCGTGACTTATATTTTTGAGCGGCGCTAGCCCCTCCTATGCCCAGCTTTGTGTGTTTGTGTGTAGCACATAGCGATGATTTGATTGGCCGAGCCCACAATTGAGGATACAAAATCACACCCGTGTGAAGTGAGGGGTGCTCTTATATCATTGTACATCATCATAGCTCAGACACATTTGACGTAAATTCTCCATTCATTGTCAAGTCAATGGGAATTTAACCTTTGTGTAGGAAAGAAATAGCCGATTTGCTCGTCCACATATCACGTGATTGGCCGGAATATGATGCTGTATGATGATAAGAGGGCCTCTCAATTCACAGGAGTGTGATCTTTTTGAGGGGTGCTACCTACACAGGTTTAATGGTGGTCTCTTTAGTTCAATGTTTGTTTTGTAAACACATTGACAATGAAGGGAAAATGTACGTCATGTTGTCTCTTTATTGTTTAATGGCGTTTAATGTTTGTGTTGTGGGGTTTGGGAACCAGTGATTTAGACCCATCTGAACACCGTTTTCCATCAGCGCTGTTAACCGACAGGGTGCTGCTGGAAAGTGGGTTACAGTTGGTCAAAGAAGGAGAAGATAGATAGATAGATGGATAGATAGATAAAATGCTATAATAATACACTTTATTTATATAGCACCTTTCATGACAGAAATGCATCGCAAAGTGCTTCGCTTTCTATGCATTTGGGGGGGGGGGGGTCAGGATGTAAAAGCGGAGGTTGCGACTGAGCCGATTGGTTGTGGGGAGATGTGTTATTGGTAGGAAGGTACGTATAGGAACACTGTTGAGTGAACGTGTGGACATTATCTTGTATTGGGTCCTGGGGAGGAGGAGGAGATGCCGGGCCAGCTGAGCTCAGCCTGAGGTATTTGCACCACAGCTGCCACTGTGACCGACACCTCTGTCTGGTCATGTTCTACACTGTGTTAGGGTGATATCGGGTGATGTTTAGAAGAAGCATGTAGTGAGTTTTAGAAGAAGCATGCTGTGAGTTCCCGTCCTGAAGAAGCATGCAGTGAGTTTTAGAAGAAGCATGCAGTGAGTTCCAGTCCTGAAGAAGCATGCAGTGAGTTTCATGCAGTGAGTTTTAGAAGAAGCATGCAGTGAGTTCCAGTCCTGAAGAAGCATGCAGTGAGTTTCATGCAGTGAGTTTTAGAAGAAGCATGCAGTGAGTTCCAGTCCTGAAGAAGCATGCAGTGAGTTTCAGTCCTGAAGAAGCATGCAGTGAGTTTCATGCAGTGAGTTCCAGTCCTGAAGAAGCATGCAGTGAGTTTCAGTCCTGAAGAAGCATGCAGTGAGTTTCAGTCCTGAAGAAGCATGCAGTGAGTTTCATGCAGTGAGTTCCAGTCCTGAAGAAGCATGCAGTGAGTTTCAGTCCTGAAGAAGCATGCAGTGAGTTTCATGCAGTGAGTTCCAGTCCTGAAGAAGCATGCAGTGAGTTTCAGTCCTGAAGAAGCATGCAGTGAGTTTCATGCAGTGAGTTTCAGTCCTGAAGAAGCATGCAGTGAGATTCAGTCCTGACTGTAGCACTGCAGCTGTGATAACAGAAGCATGCAGTGAGATTCAGTCCTGAAGAAGCATGCAGTGAGTTTCATGCAGTGAGTTCCAGTCCTGACTGCAGCACTGCAGCTGAGATAAAACCGTCAGTGCGAAACGCTGCGCCTTCACTGCGCACTGACATTAACCCCGCACACGCCACTCATTGGCGTCTGGTGCTGACCAGTGTTATAAGAAGAACCCCCACTGGTTACTCATGTAAATGTGGCCATGTAGAAACGCTCCACGTGACACACGTCAAATTATTATTGTTATAGGAATGTATGTAACTTTTACTTGAGTCCAAGTATTCATGAGTTTCACATGTATATAGTCGGACACCTGCCATGACAGGTGTTTCAATTGTCTGAACAGTCTGATAAAGGACTACATGCTTAAAGGACCACTTCACCACTTTTCAACCTATCTTCATATAATAGGTCCTCACTAATAATCATGATAAAACACCACAATCTTTTCCTACTCAGTCTGTGTCTCATAGGAGGGCTGTGGGCAGTTTAGAAACCGTCTTACAGTGACATCATCATTAGGCAGATTATTTTTTAAACAATTATCTTTTTACAAAAATGTTTAGATTTTCATTATCGTGAGAACGATGGCTTCCATTTTCGCATTGCAACTTTTCAGGACTAGAAAACCTGCAGTTTCTATTAGCTTGTATTCCCCATCGATGATGTCACTGGAAGACGGTTTCTGAACTGCCCACAGCCCTCGTATGAGACACCGATCGAGTAGAAAGAAATTGCGCCATTTTTTCAAGATTATTAGTGAGGACCTATTATATGAAGATAGGTTGAAAAGTGGTGAAGTGGTCCTTTAAACTCATTGTTTAAAAGTATTGCAAAAATATAGTCGTCAGACTATTAGAAATATATAGTATAAAACTAAAGTTGTCAAAACTTGATGGTAAAAATGCAATTGACCATTTGCAGACTGCAGCCTTCAGAGTTTGGAAGCACTCGTTTTCAGTAAAACAACGTCCTGCTGCCTCCTGCATTATTTATGTGCTAATTCAAAACAGGTCGTATGCATGCAGGGCAGTTGAGTGATATCTAACGAGCACTTCCAAACTGCAACACTTATATAATAATATCCTGCAAGGACAGAAAGTAGCTACAGTGGATTTTTATGAAACAAACTATTTGAGGATATAGAAAGAGGATAATTCAAGCTTTTCGTACAGTTGAAATGTTGTTGAGTTTGACATATTGTTTAAATACAATCAGATAGGACTTTTCTTTTTGGATGAATGGGCTGTCAGCTTGTTAGCACCTTGCCATAAACGGCACCTTGTTAGCACCTTGCCATAAACTGCACCTTGTTAGCACCTTGCCATAAACTGCACCTTGTTAGCACCTTGCCATAAACTGCACCTTGTTAGCACCTTGCCA
The DNA here is from genome assembly GCF_963924005.1 of Protomyctophum bolini. Classification (NCBI taxonomy): domain Eukaryota; kingdom Metazoa; phylum Chordata; class Actinopteri; order Myctophiformes; family Myctophidae; genus Protomyctophum; species Protomyctophum bolini. The sequence continues at coordinate 3,356,780 of NC_137879.1, read as the reverse complement.
TAAACTGCACCTTGTTAGCACCTTGCCATAAACTGCACCTTGTTAGCACCTTGCCATAAACTGCACCTTGTTAGCACCTTGCCATAAACTGCACCTTGTTAGCACCTTGCCATAAACGTATAATTATGGTACGATGGCCACTGTCTGCATACAGTATGGTCCATATAGGCCTACGTGGCTCTGAGAAGTAAATGTACTTAGTTATTTTCCGCCACTGCGGGCAGGGTGACCTTGTATTACTTTCGCTGCTCGCAAAACGTACCACAAAGGCTTCTGGTACGCCGTCGTCGCTAACCATTCATTCCTTTAATGCCACCTTCACGGGTCACGATCCGCGTTACATTTAAATCTGTCATTTTCAAACCCGAAAAGCAAGCAGTTTATCACTGCATTCCAGACGAGACAACCTGCTGGGTGCCACTATTATCTACGTACGCTCAGAGCTGTATAGCCTAGCTGTCCTGTCACCTTGTCTCTGTCATGTACGCTCAGAGCTGTAGCCTAACTGTCCTGTCACCTTGTCTCTGTCATGTACGCTCAGAGCTGTAGCCTAACTGTCCTGTCACCTTGTCTCTGTCATGTACGCTCAGAGCTGGTAGCCTGTCCTGTCACCTTGTCGGAGGTAAAGCACGAAAGGAAGAAGGAAGCCGGCCTGCGGCATTCCTAGTCCAGAACATCCCGCAGCGGGCTGAAAGCTGAAAGCCAATTATAGACCGCCAGGAACGTGTCAACACCCCGACACCTGACGCATGACAGAGGCAAGCAGGGGAGAGAGACACAGAGAGAGAGAGGGAGAGAGAGAGAGAGAGAGAGAGAGAGAGAGAGAGAGAGAGAGAGGGAGAGAGAGAGTCTCTCTAGCTCTCTCTCTCTCTCTCTGGGCCTTGGCAGCACGTAATTACAGCATTAGTGTGGTGATCTCATTAACCCACATTGAACAGAGGACGACGATTCTAAAGAAATTACTTCTAAATCTAAATCAGTTAAACAGTTTTCTGAAAAATAATTATATGGAATTTCTACTATATTTAAAAAAATATCCGTTGACCTTTCTTTAACCAATTAAACCCATACAGTGTTATACGTTAGTGATGGGGCTCCTCCAGGGGTCTATACTTATAATAATAATAATAATAATAAGGGAGGCAGGCAGGGAGTTCCAGAGGTGAGGGACAGAGCAGCTGAATGCTCTGGACCCCATGGCTGGGAGGAGTGTCAGAGTGTTGGAGGAGGCAGACCTAAGAATGTCGACATGGACAAGGTGAAGGTCAGACAGGTATGGGAGGGGGGAGGGGGGGTTATGAATGGCCTTGAATGAGGAGGATCTTGTATCTTTGTTCCCTCTACACCAAACCTAATAAACTTGGCCCCTTTGTTTTTCCCCAGTCTACACCAAACAACACTCGCCCGGTAAATTCAGGGTATACATTGCGTTATTAAAATGGCACAAAGTGCATTTTAGAGAGAAACTGGGGACCTGAGATGCTTCCCAGCTTCGAGAATAGACTTTTACCTCAAGGTCTAGCAGGCTTTGTGCCGGTGAGTATAGTTACGTCGTTTTGTTTATTTGCTGGGAATTGTATAAACACTCGCACGGGAGTGAGAATATGACCAGAGGGCTGCGGA
>NC_137879.1:3325157-3350157 GCF_963924005.1 Protomyctophum bolini | reverse complement strand
CGTTGGAGGAGGACGAGGTGTGGGGTCTGCTGCTGCTCGCCTCGCAGGCCCTCCTCGACATCTCCAGCAAAGGTAACCCACACACCATGGGGGGAGGGGGGGGGGGGGGGTCATGGCCCCTGAGGGCCCCTGTTCATCATGGCTCCCTGGACTAGAGATGGTCAATACAATGTTTTCCGATACCCACAACTTGTGTACCGATCCAATACCAGTGTGTAATTTACCATACCAATCTAGGATAGTCATTCTCAAAGGAATCGACTCTCAGAGTCCCTGTCAGGTGATAAGAAGCGAAGCATGCAGCTCAGTTCGGGGCTCTCCCCAGGTTGGCAGAGCGCCCATGGGATTACAGCGTATAGGCAATTGGCACCGGGTGAAAAAAATGGGTTACGGAATTGTGGGAAACATATCATTATTGCTTCTGACCCCAGCAGGGGGAAACTGTAGTCCACATGCATGGCCTCAAATGACATGCTGGATGCAAGACTCCCCAAGACTGTCACTAAAGTGGCTTCCTTTATGGGGTCACTCAAGGAAAACATCCGCCCACACCTAAGAAACTTGGGTGTGGTTTTTGACCAGTCCATGCACCTAGACAACCACGTCAAATCACTCACTCGCACCTGTTTCTTTCACCTCAGAAATATTGCAAAACTCCGGTCCATCATCTCCCACTCTGAGCTAGAACTGTCCGTACACGCATTTATATCTTCCAGGTTAGACTATACTGTAATTCACTTTTCACTTGTCTCAACAAAACATCCATTGACAAACTGCAACTGGTTCACAATGCTGCTGCCAGATTACTCACCAGGTCAAAAAAGTCATGTCACATCACACCCATTCTAGCCTCACTGCATTGGCTCCCAGTACAGTATAGAATACATTTCAAAATCCTCACTTTCACCCACAAAGCACTCCACGGCCAAGCCCCTGCCTACATCACCGAACTGATTCAACCCTACACAAACACACGTTCACTCCGATCAGCCGATCAGCACCTCCTCGTGGTCCCCAGGACCAGATTAAAAACAAAGGGTGACCGAGCCTTTGAAGTGAAGCCCTCCCCCTGGACTTAAGAACTGTCCTTTCTGAGGCCTCTTTTAAGAAACAATTGAAAACGTACATGTTCAGACAGGCTTTTGGTCACCTATAATCACTTGATTTTATACTGTTTGTGTTTTTATCTGTGTGTTCTTATTGTCCTTTTTGATGCTAGTTTTTACTGTTTATTCTGTGATAATGGCTGCCTGCTGTTGTTGTTTTATTTTTGTACTATTGTAAAGCACCCTACATGTGCACTCATGCTGAGAAGGGTGCTATATAAATAAAGGTCATTCATTCATTCATGCTAGCCCCTTGGTTCACATGGCATACCTTGAGGGAGACTCACACGTCCTTCTCCTTCTGTCCCACCACGCGGTCCAATCAGGTCCAGGCAGCATGTGCAGCGTGCTGAGTCCCGGCTCGGTGCTGCTGTCGGCCAACGGGAGCCTGGCCTTCAAGAGCTGCGGCCGCTCGGAGGACGTCACCTCCTTCACCGCCCCGGAGGCTCAGCAGGGTCACGCCGCCTCGCCCAGAACCCCCGTGGAGAAGGTAAGGTGGATCTGGAAACAACATTCATATTTAGAGAACATGGCGCCATTTTTAATTTGGCCCTGTAGCAAAACGAGGGACCTCAATCTTTTATAAATGGTCCATGGAGGTCAAATCAATCCTTGCCAGAGGATGGTCGCAGAACCTCAGTTTGTGACTCCACTAAGTAAAGAGAACATTCTAGAATGGCTATTCTTTGCTCAGAGTTTCAGTGTCATCGCAGTGATGTCTACTGTACACGTATATAAAGGAATTCTGATATCTATACTGTAACACGTAGGAATTCTGGATCGAATGACAGAACATATCAGACCAAATCATGTCTAACATACAGTTATAACACTGGAAAATATGTGTGTTTTGTTTTCCTTCCTGCGTCAGATGGTTGTGTACTCGTTGGGGATGACGCTGTACTGGTGTGTGGATTACCACCTCCCACAGAACCAGGTACTATGTTCCTTCTGCTACCATTTAGGTTCTGATAGGATTACCACCTCCCACAGAACCAGGTACTGTGTTCCTTCTGCTACCATTTAGGTTCTGATAGGATTACCACCTCCCACAGAACCAGGTACTGTGTTCCTTCTGCTACCATTTAGGTTCTTATAGCATTACCACCTCCCACAGAACCAGGTACTATGTTCCTTCTGCTACCATTTAGGTTCTTATAGCATTACCACCTCCCACAGAACCAGGTACTATGTTCCTTCTGCTACCATTTAGGTTCTGATAGGATTACCACCTCCCACAGAACCAGGTACTGTGTTCCTTCTGCTACCATTTAGGTTCTGATAGGATTACCACCTCCCACAGAACCAGGTACTATGTTCCTTCTGCTACCATTTAGGTTCTTATAGGATGACCACCTCCCACAGAACCAGGTACTGTGTTCCTTCTGCTACCATTTAGGTTCTGATAGGATTACCACCTCCCACAGAACCAGGTACTATGTTCCTTCTGCTACCATTTAGGTTCTGATAGGATTACCACCTCCCACAGAACCAGGTACTATGTTCCTTCTGCTACCATTTAGGTTCTGATAGGATTACCACCTCCCACAGAACCAGGTACTATGTTCCTTCTGCTACCATTTAGGTTCTGATAGGATTACCACCTCCCACAGAACCAGGTACTATGTTCCTTCTGCTACCATTTAGGTTCTGATAGGATTACCACCTCCCACAGAACCAGGTACTATGTTCCTTCTGCTACCATTTAGGTTATAGGATTACCACCTCCCACAGAACCAGGTACTATGTTCCTTTTGCTACCATTTAGGTTCTGATAGGATTAACACCTCCCACAGAACCAGGTACTATGTTCCTTCTGCTACCATTTAGGTTCTGATAGGATTAACACCTCCCACAGAACCAGGTACTATGTTCCTTCTGCTACCATTTAGGTTCTGATAGGATTAACACCTCCCACAGAACCAGGTACTATGTTCCTTCTGCTACCATTTAGGTTCTGATAGGATTACCACCTCCCACAGAACCAGGTACTATGTTCCTTCTGCTACCATTTAGGTTCTGATAGGATTAACACCTCCCACAGAACCAGGTACTATGTTCCTTCTGCTACCATTTAGGTTCTGATAGGATTAACACCTCCCACAGAACCAGGTACTATGTTCCTTCTGCTACCATTTAGGTTCTGATAGGATTAACACCTCCCACAGAACCAGGTACTATGTTCCTTTTGCTACCATTTAGGTTCTGATAGGATTACCACCTCCCACAGAACCAGGTACTATGTTCCTTCTGCTACCATTTAGGTTCTGAGAGGATTACCACCTCCCACAGAACCAGGTACTATGTTCCTTCTGCTACCATTTAGGTTCTGATAGGATTAACACCTCCCACAGAACCAGGTACTATGTTCCTTCTGCTACCATTTAGGTTCTGATAGGATTAACACCTCCCACAGAACCAGGTACTATGTTCCTTCTGCTACCATTTAGGTTCTGATAGGATTACCACCTCCCACAGAACCAGGTACTGTGTTCCTTCTGCTACCATTTAGGTTCATATAGGATTACCACCTCCCACAGAACCAGGTACTATGTTCCTTCTGCTACCATTTAGGTTCTGATAGGATTAACACCTCCCACAGAACCAGGTACTATGTTCCTTCTGCTACCATTTAGGTTCTGATAGGATTACCACCTCCCACAGAACCAGGTACTATGTTCCTTCTGCTACCATTTAGGTTCTGATAGGATTAACACCTCCCACAGAACCAGGTACTATGTTCCTTCTGCTACCATTTAGGTTCTAAGGGCCGATTCATACTCCTATTTTAGAGCCGAATAAAAGTCGGTTCGGCGCTGTAGAGCCTACAATGTGACGTCATTTGAGGTTCGAGGGGGGGGGGGGGGGTACCGTCCTACTGAAAATTCCTGACGAGCCGAAATCATTTTGGCACTACAGCGCCGAAACAGCTGTAAAATAGGAGTATGAATCGGCCCTTAGGATTACCACCTCCCACAGAACCAGGTACTGCATTCTGCTGCTGCACTTCAATACATTTAGGTTCTTAGGATTCAGAACCATGCAGGTACTACGTTCATTCTGTTGCACACAATTTGATGTATTACCGTGTGTTGTTTCTGCTTACTGTAAATCACTGTTAAATGCCAATCCATCCACCCACAATTTACAATTTAAGCATTCAGCAGACGCTCTTAATCCAGAGCGATTTATATGACGCAAGAACAAAAGGCATGGTAAGCTAAGAACGTAACTGTGGAATATCCATAAAATTAAACTAAGCATATATATATAACTATATAGAGCTATGTTTACATAAAGTCTACATAAAATACTGTCTAAGTTACATAAGTTGAGCCTTTGCATACGCCTGTAGGAGGTCGAGGCTATAGGGCTATAAGTACTACGGAAAGTGCTCCGTCTGTCCATCCATTCATGGTCTTTCCGTCGGGGCATTATTATATTATATGGGGGAACAGACTATAGCGCTCCAACATGCTCCCGTGCTTGCGGTTATGGTTAGGTTAGGGTTTGAGGTACAGTGGTGTCCCCTTCGTCTCTACCAGCCTGGTACCTAGAGGTACCCATCAAAGTCTTTAATGTGATAGGTACCCCTGGAAGCCACACCTCTGATGGGTGTGGTTTAGTCTTAAGGGACTGTACTGTATAGGTTGTCGGTCTAATGACCAATCATACCGTGGGACCTAAAGCCTGTACCCGTCCCGCCCGTCCGTCCCCATACAGCCGGTCCAGCTGAGCGCCGCTCTGGACAGCCTGCTACTGAGCATGTGCGAGGACGAGGCTCCGAGACGCACGGACCTCCTGACGGTGCTGGAGAGCAGCCAGCGGCACCACAAGGCCTCGGTGCTGCCCCCCCCTGGTGACGCGCTGCTCAAACAGATGGTGGACCACGTGCTCCAAGATTCCGTGAGTACCGCGAGGACGCATTACGTTCTTTTAACGCATTTAGGCCTGCCGGCGAAATTAACCCATTCTGAGATCAGATTCATAAGAGGTTTCCACTGGACACACACTGGTCTGATTAACCCATTCTGACCTGAGATCAGATTCATACGAGGTTTCCACTGGACACACACTGGTCTGATTAACCTATTCTGACCTGAGATCAGATTCATACGAGGTTTCCACTGGACACACACTGGTCTGATTAACCCATTCTGACCTGAGATCAGATTCATACGAGGTTTCCACTGGACACACACTGGTCTGATTAACCCATTCTGACCTGAGATCAGATTCATACGAGGTTTCCACTGGACACACACTGGTCTGATTAACCCATTCTGACCTGAGATCAGATTAAAAAAATGTCAGTCAAAAATAGCAGATCTACAAGCTCATAGCGCGCCGCCGAGTGGCGCACTATGAGCTTGTAGATCTGCTATTTTTCAATAGCTAAAGCATGACATGATGCTAACACCAAAAGGGGTTCCCGCCCAAAATGGGTTAAAATCTATGTTTCGATATCAGTGGTGCTCAATATTTCATGCCAATCAACCACAAACATAATATATGTAATTGGCCGCCGACATTCGCTCTGAAAGAATATATATTCAATGATTTGAGGCACATCGATTTCACCGGGTTTAAAAAAAAATAGCAGATCTACAAGCTCGAGTGCCACGCTGCGAGCTTGTAGATCTGCTATTTTTCAATAGCCAAAGTATAACATAATGCTTAAAACACCAAAAGGGGTTCCCGCGCTCCCCTATAGGTGAACAATTTTGCACATTTGCTTAAAGAACCATGGTTACTGAAGTAACATCCAGGTGCTGACAGTGTGCGTGCGTGCGTGGGCACGTGCGTGACAGCAGAACATTAACTAATATGCTTATATAGCTACATAATTTAATCACAGTAAGATTATAGCCAATAAAAAATGTGTGTGCGTGCGTGTGTGCGTGCGTGCATGTCATTGCAGGTTGATCACGTGCCGGTGTCAGAGAACGGGCCTCAGCTCACAGATCGCAGCCAGATGGTCAGGGAGAGACTGCATGGTGAGACGTTGACACATATACTGTACATGTCGTACACTGTGTTTTACAATGAGAAACGTGTAAAGTCTCTCGGGGTCGTCCTCAGACGAGACCTTCCATCGTCGCCTCCTCCAGTCATCCCGGTTCTCCAGACATCCGGCCATGCAGTTCGTTGGTGCTTTGCACTCCTGGGTCTTTCTTGAGTACATCCACATATGTTAATGTGGGACGTCCTAGTGACCGGTGCCCGTGTGTTGGTTCCCACAGCATTACTTTGCTGGCTGGCAGCTCTTGGTGTCTTTGGCAGTGTCCTGCTATAGTCTCATTCTCCTGGCTGCTACATTCTGGCTCACCCTTAGTGTACGTATATATTCCCTCATATATACAGGGTAGTTTTGGTATGCGCTCCTGCTGATGTTGAGTGCTGCACGCAGCATTCTGGTGTATAGCACCCGTCTCTAGAGAGACCTCTGCAGGGTTGGCTTCAGCGTCCAGCATTTGCTGCCGTATATAGGAGAACAGACTCCACCGTTGCATGTACTGTAGAAGAAGCTGAGTTTGATTTGTCGGGGGAGATTGGAGTTCCATACACTGGTGGTGATGCCGTTCAGGGCCCTCCATGCCAAGTGCCTTCCTCACTCTCAGATCTTGCTTGCAGTTGAGTTGACCCATGAGAGCCCAGGAGGTAGTTGAAGTGACCTTGACCTCCTTCAGCACAGTGCCTCCTGTTGTTGTCAGAGGTGGATGTTCCGCTGAGATGTTATAGGTGATAACCTCAGTTTTTTGGCATTTAACCTGAGGCCCACCTTGGCACACCCAGGGCTGTATTTTGCGTGTCTTAAGTACCAGGTCTTATTACTTAACTTAAGACCTGGAGGCGTGGTCGATGCTCTTTGACCACTCAGAATAGCCAAATGGCATTGATCACACCTCCAGGTCTTAAGTTAAGTAATAAGATCTGGTACTTAAGACATGCAAAATACAGCCCCCAGACTCCACTCTGGTCAGGAGTTCCTGAGCTTGCTGCACGTTGTCAGAGAGCAGGCTGATGTCGTCCGCATAGTCCAGATCTGTCAGGACTACTTTTGGGCGTCGTCTCCAGCTCAGTGGCGTTGTGGTTAGAGTGTCCGCCCTGAAACTGGGAGGTCGGGGTTCGATCCCCGGCCGGGTCATACCAAAGACTGTAAAAATGGGACCCAATGCCTCCCTGCTTGGCACTCAGCATCAATGGGTTGGATTGGGGGGGTCAAATCTACTAATCAAATGATTCCCGAGCTCGCCACGGCTGCAGCTCACCGCTCCAAGAGATGGGTCAAATGCGGAGGATAGATTTCACTGCGGTAACATGTGTGACAAATCGTACGACTTTGACTTTGACTTGTCTCGACCTCCTTGGTGTTAGAGTGAAGCCAAGATCCTGCTCTCATCATAATGTTTCCTCGGGTTCTACTCCAAGTCTCTCTCGTGTGACTGAACTTCTCACCCTATCTCTAATGGAGATGCCAGCCACCCGTCGAAGAAAACTAATTTCGGCCGCTTGTATTCGCGACCTTATCCTTATATTAGCAGACCTCGTATGGAACTGTGCTTTCCTGTGCTTATCGTTGCACACCTGTTTGTCAATAAACCTCAATGACCTCATTGATTGGCTGTGTTCTCTTCCAGGTGGCTCCTCCTCCAACTCCGCGCTGTGGACCCTGAGGAACAGGTTCAGAAGGTTGTCGGGAGCCGCATATACACCAGAACCCCTCGGGTATGGGATGATGATGATCAGGGACGTGCACACATAGACATCAAAGGGGGCTTCAGCCCCTGCCCTTTTACCCGTCTGTAAAACAACTGCCCTCTCCAGACCACAAATGTAGCATTGACTACATTCAGGAGAATTTCTTTTTTACCGAAGTATGAAAGAACAACACCGCTCATAAAAAAAAAATTTCTTTAATACTCTAAAGTCAAATAAATTACAAAGTGGCTCAAGTGTACAACGAATGGTATAACAGAATGGCTCCGTGAACGAACACGTACATGACCGAATGATTAATGCAGTGAACAAAAGATATAATAACTCCAACGTAAGTTTACTTCCATGCCAGCAATCATGTTGTCAAAATTATGGACATGTTTGTCAAAATGATGGATGTCATGTCTCCATTTTGAAGACACTCGAAAACCAATTGTTTCCCCTGTTTTCCCAGAATCCCCCCTGGCGGCGGTCGTCACAGAGACAGCTACAGCAGCTGGCGGATGTGCCGCAGCCCCTGCAGCCCCTACCTGGACGACGCCCGCCACGGCCACCGGCGCTCCATCGCCCGCTTCGACTCCACGTCCAGCCTGAACGACAAGAAGCTAAAGGTGAGACGTTGTGATGTTTTCAATGTAATGAGTCCCAGGATGCAGGGGTGGTCTTTTAGATGAGTCCCAGGATGCAGGGATGGTCTTTTAGAAATGAGTCCCAGGATGCAGGGATGGTCTTTTAGAAATGAGTCCCAGGATGCAGGGATGGTCTTTTAGAAATGAGTCCTAGGATGCAGGGATGGTCTATTAGAAATGAGTCCCAGGATGCAGGGATGGTCTTTTAGAAATGAGTCCCAGGATGCAGGGATGGTCTTTTAGAAATGAGTCCTAGGATGCAGGGATGGTCTATTAGAAATGAGTCCCAGGATGCAGGGATGGTCTATTAGAAATGAGTCCCAGGATGCAGGGATGGTCTTTTAGATGAGTCCCGGGATGCAGGGATGGTCTTTTAGAAATGAGTCCCGTGATGCAGGGATGGTCTTTTAGAAATGAGTCCTAGGATGCAGGGATGGTCTATTAGAAATGAGTCCCAGGATGCAGGGATGGTCTTTTAGAAATGAGTCCTAGGATGCAGGGATGGTCTATTAGAAATGAGTCCCAGGATGCAGGGATGGTCTTTTAGATGAGTCCCGGGATGCAGGGATGGTCTTTTAGAAATGAGTCCCGTGATGCAGGGATGGTCTTTTAGAAATGAGTCCCGGGATGCAGGGATGGTCTTTTAGAAATGAGTCCCAGGATGCAGGGATGGTCTTTTAGAAATGAGTCCCAGGATGCAGGGATGGTCTTTTAGAAATGAGTCCCAGGATGCAGGGATGGTCTTTTAGAAATGAGTCCCAGGGACATTTTATGAGTCCCACGTCAACGAAGGAAAGGCCAAGCCAAAATAATAATGATTTTTTTTAAATCAGCGATCCGGTTTTGATATCAATAATAAAGCTTATCAGACGGAACATTATGCCAGAAGCAGTTTGCTATAGTTGGATTCCTTCTGACGGAACGTTCCGCCACAAGCAGCTAATTGGTTAATAATGATTAGAAAATATATTTGAAAATGTTTCTTTGAATATATATTTTCTTAGTTCTTTTGAGAATGTTCAATGACCGTGGTTTTAACTTTTAAAATAAAGGCCGGTATTTAAACACATTCATATTCTGGACAATTCAATAGGGTCACGTCCCTGAAAGGAGAATCAAAGTACTACACAGTAGTTTCAGAGCCAAACGATAACGGACAAAAGTAAGTAAGATTAAAAACTAAACGTTTTGGCAGGCATGAACACACACACACACACTGCTGCCTTCCCCAGGGTCATGTACCCTCGCAGCATCCCTTCCCCCCAAAGCAAAGCTGCTGCTGTCGCACGCTCAATGATCTGATCAGTATTCCTGTGTGGATGTTCCTTTTCCCAGGACATGGGGCCTGAGTTCATCAGGATGCTGGATGAAACTGCGGTCGTCCTGGAGCTGCCTGGATCCATTGTGGTGAGTTTAGTTCATAATGAAACAAACCAAGACCTTCATTTTTCTTCCATACAATGTTGTTTTTAGACCTGCAGACCGTATGCTACAAATCCATCCATCTTCAACCGCTTATCCGTAGTCGGGTCGCGGGGGCAAGATAGCTCCAGACTTCCCTCTCCAGAGCAACATTAGTGACTTCCTCCTGGGGGATTCCGAGACGTTCCAAGGCCAGTGAGTCGATGTATTTCCTCCAACTGCGCCTTGGTCTGCCCCAGGGGGGGGGGGGGGTCTCCTCCCAGTGGGACGTGCGTTGAGGACCTCCCCTAGGGAGACGCCCGAGAAAATGCATTTCTAGCCATTTTCGGCCGAATATTTTCTGCGGCCGAATATTCGGTGCATCACTACAAAATGTGCTGCCCAAACCAACAGCCCTGTGTGTGCGTTTGTGTCTTTGTGGCAGCGTTGGCCGAACGGTTTGCAGAGCGGTCTTGATATCGGAAGGTCGCTAGTTCGTATTTCCCGGACCGGCACGTTAAAATTACCACCGCTGAAGTGCCCTTGAGCAAGGCATTGAACCCCTACCATGAAATGTTCTATGAGCAGGGCCTGGCTGTAAACAAGTTCTTGAGCTTAGTCCAGTTACCCTGGGTAAACATGGTACCTTTGCTTTCCTTTTCTCACGGCAGTCTAAGAAGGGGAAGTCTGCGTCCACTCAGCGGGAGCTGAGCGTGGCCATGCCCAACGGACAGAACGTCCTCATCAGGTGCGAGGTGAAGAGCAGAGCGGGGGACGTGTTCGACATGCTGGTCGCTCACTCCAACCTGGTGGAACATTTCTACTTTGGCCTGGCCTACCGGGACGGTAAGACTACTGACTGACTGTCTTTTCAAGTATTTCAAGTATAGGCCTACAACTCGATACAAAAACTGTTAAAGGTATATTCAGTGATTTCACTCAAAAACCCTTAGGTTTCGTTTTTGCCTTGGGACACAAGCTTTCATCCAATCAGGATAGAGAACAAAAACGAAACCTAAGGTTTTTTGACCCCCAGGGGTTAACTGGGGACAGGGAGGAACTCCTTATATGGTCAGCACACTCTATAGTAGAGAGGATTATCACAACAAAACAAAAAAATAAGTGATATTTGAATTAAGTGAAATCACTGAATATACCTTTAACTGTGAGTGGACGACACCATAAAGCATTATTACACTTGTTTACAAGAAGGGCCACCATTTTCAATTCATCAAAGGATAGAGAAAGGATACAGACTCCATTATCCTCTGATTCAGTCATTTATACTGGCACAAGCTCTCTCTTTAAAGTTAAACAACACTAAAGGTTTGATGTTTTAGCACCCTCTGGTGGACAGATATGCCTCCAGAGAGACATACTGTAGTGTAGTAGTGTACACACTCAATCAACGTGTGACGCATTGTGAGCTTGTAAATCGGCTATTTTCAATAGATTTTTGTACACATTGTGAAATGGGACATTCTGCAATATGAATACTTTTACTTTTAGTACTTTAAGTACATTTTGATGCAGATACTTTCGTACTTTTACTCATGTAAACTTTCAATTCCGTACTTTTACTTGTAACAGAGTAGTTCTAAATTGCAGTATTGGTACTTTTACTTAGGTAAAACAATTGAGTACTTTTTCCACCACTGCTTAAACCCCATTTTAGGCGGGAACCCCTTTTGGTGTTTTAAACATTGTTATGCTTTAGCTATTGAAAAATAGCAGATCTACAAGCTCGTAGCGCGCCAAAAATCGTGGCGCAAATTTGGCAACATAGGTAGAAACATAGGTATTTCAGAAAACTGTCATGATTTAGATTATTTTTAATTTATTTCGACGTCAGGCCTAAATGGGTTAAATCTGCCTGTATTTCCTCTCCTCCTCCTCTCAGATAATGAGTTCTTCTTCATGGACAACGACACCAAGATCTCCAAGGTGGCTCCAGACAGCTGGAAGAAAGTGCCTACCACCACGCTTGTCCTTTTCCTGCGTGTCAAGTTCTTCATCTCCGACGTCTCTCTTCTTTTGTGAGCGTCATAATAAGTTAACGTTTTGTCCAGAGATTATGGCATAAACAGCAGTGGATGCATGCATGTTCTCAGCCTTTTATTCATTTCAAGGGTCCCACTAACTCTCCGAGTGCACTAATGGTTCCATTTGTAAACTCTCTGAGTTACGCCCTTTGACCACGACGATCCCCTTGACCCCACTGTGAGACCCATCATTCCATTTCCCGATGTGTTTTGCTATTATTTTTGAGCCCCTCCTATGCCCAGCTTTGAGGGTTTTTGTGTGAACACAAACATTAGCTGATGAGTGGCTAATCAACCCCATAGCGATGATTTGATTGGCTGAGCAAAGTATTGAGGGTAAAAGTGAGGAGAGAAAAGTGAATACGCCAAATGTGATTTGGCCCGGAATGAACATTTGTGATGATTTGATTGGCTGAGCAAAGTACATCTTGAAGTGAAAAGGGTACGACTACGCTATCGTGTCAAGAAAGAAAGCGCCTAGTCCAGGCGTCTCTTCCTGGTTTTAGACAGCTGGTGGAAGGAAATGACGCTTGGCTTTAACTTGTAGCAAAAAAAAATTGGAAAAGCTTTGCCGACGCTGCAAGTTGAAGCCACATTTCCATTCAGCAGCTGTTTAAAATGACCGGAATTTGGGTTATGATTTGATTGGTTTATGATGACACGGTTGTGATTTTGTTTCTCCCTTCTCCATCCAGGCACAAATTTACCCGTCACCAATACTACCTCCAGCTGAGAAAGGACCTTCTGGAGGACAGAATGTCCTGCCACGAAGACACCGCTCTCTACCTGGGTGCCCTGGCCCTGCAGGCCGAGTACGGAGACAGCATGCCTGAGGTAAGAGCCTGCTCTCTACCTGGGTGTCCTGAGGTAAGAACCTGATACATACCGGTATGAAAATTATGAATACACATATTTGTCAGTTTTTCTTTTCTTGTCGGATATTATCGACGGCCGGGTTTCGCCAAAAGTGTACTTTCAAAATCATATCAGGTTCTGCTGCAAATATACAACATGTTTTGTGATGTGTTTTATGTGCAGGTGTATGGACGGAACTACTGCCGTCCTGACCAGTATGGATGTGTTTTATGTGCAGGTGTATGGACGGAACTACTACCGTCCTGACCAGTATGGATGTGTTTTATGTACAGGTGTATGGACGGAACTACTACCGTCCTGACCAGTATGTCTGTTTGTTTGCAGGTGTATGGACGGAACTACTGCCGTCCTGACCAGTATGTCTGTTTGTTTGCAGGTGTATGGACGGAACTACTACCGTCCTGACCAGTATGGATGTGTTTTATGTGCAGGTGTATGGACGGAACTACTACCGTCCTGACCAGTATGTCTGTTTGTGTGCAGGTGTATGGACGTAACTACTACCGTCCTGACCAGTATGTCTCCAGGAGCGTGGTGGAGAAACGGGCCTTGCCTTACATTAGAGACGAGCTGCTACGGCTGCACGGAAACAACGGAAACATGCTGGCCGACGAGTCGGAGCTGGAGTTCCTTAAGGTAGAGTACCTGTCTAAATACTTCCTTAACCCATTCTGACCTGAGATCAGATTCATAACGAGGTTTCCACTGGACACACACTGGGCCACGAGTGGCGCGCTACGAGCTTGTAGATCTGCTATTTTTCAATAGCTAAAGCATAACATGATGCTAACACCAAAACGGGTTCCCGTTCAGAATGGGTTAATGTAAACGAAGTCCACACCCACAACACCAGAGGGAGTGCAACAAACCATGTGCAACCCAGATTCGGCACAAACAAGGGACTAAATTATTTTCGCTCCTATGCCACCAAAATGTGGAACGCCCTACCAACAGTCATTAAGACATGTGAATCCCCTGACTCCTTCAAAAACCGCTCTCAAAAGGGCACCTATACGGACGGCTGCAATTCAAAACTGGCCCCCGTAAAATCTGAATCTACAAGCCCACAACGTAAAATCTGAATCTACAAGCCCACAACGTAAAATCTGAATCTACAAGCCCACAACACGTTGCGCTGCGACGCGTTGAGAGCTTGTAGATCAGCTATTTTTGGGGCGCAACCCAGCACTCTTAGCTCTTGGAGATGCGGTGTACGAACCACATGGATTTAGAAAAACAAAGTTGTTCAACGTAGAATGCTGCGTTCAAGTGGAGACAATAAGGAAAACAATAGTGGCATTTTGCATTTCTTTCACCCTGTAGTAAGCTTGTAGACCTGCTATTTTTCAATAGATAAAGCATAACACAATGCCCAAAATTGGTTAACTAGTTGATTGCTTATTCTGTGTCAAGTGTTCTGCACCTCGTATAACTTGTGTGTGTTTTTCGAAAAGGTGCTTTTATGAATAAAATGTACTCACTTCCTTCCTCCCAGGTGAGCCAGCAGCTCCCAGAGTACGGCGTGCTGCTGTACCGCGTGGTGAGGGAGAAGAAGCCCGTGGAGGGACAGATCGTCCTCGGGGTTTGTGCCAAAGGCGTCGTCGTCTACGAGGTCAAAGACGGCGGCCGCTCCGCCAGCCAGACCTTCCACTGGAGGGACACGGCCAGCATCTCGTCCAACGTGAGTCCTGGGAACAAACAGACAAACTACTATTACCACTACTACTATTACCACTACCACTACTACTATTACCACAGGGGACATATGAGGGACAAGGCCAGCATCTCGTCCAACGTGAGTTCTGCTGGGAACAAACAGAAAACTACTATTACCACTACTACTATTACCACTACCACTACTACTATTACCACAGGGGACATATGAGGGACACGGCCAGCATCTCGTCCAACGTGAGTTCTGCTGGGAACAAACAGAAAACTACTATTACCACTACTACTATTACCACTACCACTACTACTATTACCACAGGGGACATATGAGGGACAAGGCCAGCATCTCGTCCAACGTGAGTTCTGCCTGGGAACAAACAGACAAACTACTATTACCACACAGCACCACATTACACAGGACACGGCCAGCATCTCGTCCAACGTGAGTGCTGCTGGGAACAAACAGACAAACTACTATTACCACTACTACTATTACCACAGGGGACATATGAGGGCCACGGCCAGCATCTCCTCCAACGTGAGTGCTGCTGGGAACAAACAGAACATGTTTTGACATATTTTGGCTCACAAAGGAGTCTTCATCAGGGACAGTATGATGAAGACTCCTTTGTGGACAGAGGACTATTACCACTACTACTATTACATTACCGACATTACCAATACTACTACTACTACTAACTATTCCTAGTTGTTATAAAATCCTGTTTCTTTTCCGTTCACGCAGAGGGTTAGGTTTAGGGTTAAATCCTGTTTCTTTTCCGTTCACGCAGAGGGTTAGGTTTAGGGTTAAATCCTGTTTCTTTTCCGTTCACGCAGAGGGTTAGGTTTAGGGTTAAATCCTGTTTCTTTAGGGTTAGGTTTAGGGTTAAATCCTGTTTCTTTTCCGTTTCACGCAGAGGCGAAAGTTCGTGATCGAGTGCCGAGGCAGCAAGAAGAAGCACACCTTCGTCACCGAGAGGTCGAGGGTCGCCGTGTACCTGTGCAACCTCTGCTCCGCCCAGCACAAGTTCAACAACGAGATGAGCTCTCGCCAGCTGAGCCACAGCCTGGTCTCAGGTAAACAACATGCTATGAGCCACAGCCTGGTCTCAGGTAAACAACATGCTATGAGCCACAGCCTGGTCTCAGGTAAACAACATGCTATGAGCCACAGCCTGGTCTCAGGTAAACATCATGCTATGAGCCACAGCCTGGTCTCAGGTAAACATCATGCTATGAGCCACAGCCTGGTCTCAGGTAAACATCATGCTATGAGCCACAGCCTGGTCTCAGGTAAACAACATGCTATGAGCCACAGCCTGGTCTCAGGTAAACATCATGCTATGAGCCACAGCCTGCTCTCAGGTAAACATCATGCTATGAGCCACAGCCTGGTCTCAGGTAAACATCATGCTATGAGCCACAGCCTGCTCTCAGGTAAACATCATATAGTACGACTGGGGCGACTGTGGCTCAGGAGGTAGAGCAGGTCGTCCAATGATCCATCGGCGGTTCGAATCCCGGCTCCTCCTCCTGTCTACATGTCGAAGTGTCCTTGGGCAAGACACATAACCCCAAATTGCTCCCGATGTGCTGGTTGGTACCTTGCATGGCTTCCGCCCGCAATCGGTGTGAATGGGTGAATGTAATGCACAATCTATGTAAAGCGCCTTGGATAAAGGCGCTATATAAATGCACCATAGTACTGACCGATGTATTTATATGTGTTTCAAGCCTTATGACCTGCTGTAAAACATTTTGCCCTTCGGGGACACTAATAAACAACCTTGAACCTAGTATACGTCTATAAACAACATGCTATGTAATGTCATTCTTACCATTTGCAGACAAGCAAGAAAACAGTACAAGTCCTTCTAAATGGCATAGCATGTGAACAAGTATAACAGACGTACAATCAAGAGCTTATTTACTGTGGGCAGTTCAGAAACCCGTCCACCAGTGACATCATTAGGCAGATTTTTTTTAAACAAGATTTATTTAAAAATATATATATATTTTCGCTTTAGCTTGGATTCCGCATCGATGATGTCACTGGTGGACGGGTTTATGAACTGCCCACAGCCCTCCTATGAGGGTGGCGGTGGCTCAGGGGTAGAGTGGCCGGATGGCAACCGCAAGGTTGCCAGTTCGAACCCAGGCTTCCCCAGAGTTAGTGTCGAAGTGTCCTTGAGCAAAGACACTGAACCCCTGATTGCTCCTGATGTGCAGGTTGGTGCCTTGCATGGATTCCGCCGCCATCGTTGTGTGAATGGGTGAATGCAATGCAATCTATGTAAAGCGCCTTGTATTGGATTTTATGAGACAGAGTAGAAAAATCATTGTGGCATTTTATCATGAACATTCGTGAGGACCAATAATTATATGGAGATAGGTTGAAAAGTGGTCCTTTATTAAAGCCTTTGGACGGCCTCAGCCTGCATGCCGAGGGAGAACAGTCTTCTAGGACACCGAGAGTGTCTTTGTAAGGAAGGACAGGACAGATGTCCCTGTAAGCCGAGCTGATCTAATTGAGTGGGAAGGGAAGGGGGTGTGGGATCATGTCCTGAAGCTATAAGGTTGTGTTCCCTGCCTTAATGCCAAGAGCTAAGAGACAAGCCTTAATTGGAAGTGGAGCTACTATATTGTCTTCGTGTAGTTTATGTACCAGAGCCACAGAGTTAGGAAAACTGCGTTCACTTCATGGGGCTTCAGTCCAATAATCAGGGACCGGAAGTAGGCAGAAATTGGACCCAGGCGGCAACAGCCTGCAGCTTTACTGATCTTAAACCCCTTTATTTTAGATTGATGTGTAGTAATCGTACAACATAAACATTACAGAGACTTTAGTTGTCACTGTACAATACTTAAAACAGTTGTCATGTTGCACACATGCCAAAAATAGCTCTCATTTACTGTATTTGCGCCGCCCCTCGTTGAAAACAATGTATTTCCAACTCCAGCTTGTCTCAGTTCAGGCTGCATGAACAGCGCTCGAGTGCTCGGTTTCTGCCCCCTCAATGTCGTAACTCTTCTATTAGATTAGATGGCTCTCGTATGTACCAGCCTTTTTATCTCCACCAGGCCGAAGGCCTGGGGAGAGAGTATGTTTTGCACTGTGTGTGTGTGTGTGTGTGTGTCCGTTACCAGCACCGTTCGCCTGATCCATGCCAAACTTTGCACACACACTCCCTGGATGCCAACGACGAACCTCTGGCCCAAATATTCCACAACGGCCTGTTATAGCGCCACCATGAGGCCGGTTTTTGGAAAAACACATTTCTGTAGATTACTCGTACACATTGTATCCATACGTCACACAATTCGGTTTACACTATCTCCATAGTCATGTGATCAACACGGATCTGCACCATTTCCCATCTTCCATCCTGATTGGCTAAGATTGGCTTCCAAAGCTCACACGATTAGTCCGTTTAGAACAAAATGCCACAAATCGAGCTTTGCTGTGTGTCTTCGATCCTCCCTCTCCCCCATTTCCTGTCAACGTACTTTGGTATCTATCAATAAAAGGCAGAAAAAGCTCCCAAAAAATATCTTAAAGATGGAGTGCCACCATTTTGTTCCACCCTAAAACATGATCATCAGGTATTATTACAATATAAGGGGGAAGAACTTTTTCCAAAAAGTGTACAGTATTTGTTAAAATCATGCTTTTATGTGGACACGCCCACCAGTTCATTAAGTATGCCTGGTTTGCCTGGTGGGGGGGGGGTGATGGGTGGTGATCCACCTGAACTGAAGCCGCACCCACAGCTGTAGTTGTATGATAAAGGGGGAGGGGTTAGGGGAGGGGCTGATAGTGTGATCATGTCACTATATTACTGTTTATTTCATTGGCCCGTTTGACTGTCAAGGGTTCAGCCTCCAGGAAGAAACCCTAAATACAAAGTCAATACACCATTGCACATAAAAACAACTCCAGGGTGTCTAATGAAGTACTGTCACCTCATAGACACATGAAAAACTGGAAAAATAAAAAAATTGTGGCACTCCATCTTTAAAAAAAAGTAAAAAGAAAATAGGTAAATCCGGAATGCTCCTTCTGGACAAACCGTGCAGAAAAACATTATCCAAGACACAACTAAATTAATGTATTTTCCCTTCCTGTTTTTTTTTTTGCTCCAGACGACCAGAACATCCTCCAGTACGCCACGGCGGCGCGCCGGGCTCAGTTCGGCCAGAACAAGTCCGTGTCGTGCTCGGAGACTCCGCCTCAGGACGACAACGACACCGTCTTTGGCGTGACCACGCCCCAGAGCGACCCAGACTCCGCCTCCATCACCAAGCTGTGTGACGACGTGGCGGCGCGCATCGAGGCTCGCTTCAAACACCACCGCATGAGCATAGTGGGGGACAGGTACAGTACCGTGTGTGTGTGTGTGTGTGTGTGTGCGTGTGTGTGTGTGTGCGTGTGTGTGTGTGTGCGTATGCATGTGTGTGTGCGTATGCATGTGCGTGTGCGTGTGCATGTGCGTGTGCGTGTGCAATTCTCCTCAGACTATTACAAATAGTCCCACAAATGTTGTCCAAACATCACACACATCGATACACATTCTCTATAATAGTCAAGTGATCTATAGCCAAATCGGTCCGACTTTTTCATATTCCATTCCGATTGGTGAATTCCAAACATTGCTGCATGGCCCACAGTAATCTATACCTGACCTGGTGGTGGAGACTTTGTACTGCGAGGAGCACTTCTTTACCACTTTTTATTTATTTCGTTTAGTTCTCCTTGACATGCTTAATTAATGTTATTATAGATCTCCCTTTCTGGGAAAACAGCTAAACTGATTGGAGTTTATTATGCAAAGAAATGGCATATCGCCCCCACTTCTTTATGGCATATCGCCCCCACTGACATATCACCCCCACTTCTTTATGGCATATCGCCCCCACTGGCATATCGCCCCCACTTCTTTATGGCATATCGCCCCCACTGGCATATCGCCCCCACTTCTTTATGGCATATCGCCCCCACTGGCATATCGCCCCCACTTCTTTATGGCATATCGCCCCCACTGGCATATCGCCCCCACTTCTTTACACCTGTAAAACCAGTGACATGACAATAATGAAGTTGATCGTGACGGTGTGTGTGTGTGTGTGTGTGTGTGTGTGTGTGTGCGTGCAGTACCTGCCAGCCCAGCAGCACAGGGAAGAGCGCATGCTGTGAAGGCCCCGCCTTCTCCGCCAGAGGTAATTAATAATTAATTGCATTTTTATATATAGCGCTTTTCCAAGTGCTCAAAGCACTTTACAACAGTTCATTCATTCATACATTCATTCATTCAACGGTTCATTCATACATTCATTCATTCAACGGTTCATTCATACATTCATTCATTCATACATTCATTCATTCATACATTCATTCATTCAACGGTTCATTCATACATTCATTCATTCAACGGTTCATTCATTCATACATTCATTCATTCAACGGTTCATTCATACATTCATTCATTCAACGGTTCATTCATACATTCATTCATTCAACGGTTCATTCATACATTCATTCATTCAACGGTTCATTCATTCATACATTCATTCATTCAACGGTTCATTCATTCATTCATTCAACGGTTCATTCATTCATTCATACATTGGGAGGTGAAGCGGTGAACAGTCGACGCCATCTAATTCACTCTCCCAAGTTAACACACACACACACACACACACACACACACACACAACTACACAGGTGGTGCAACAAAACTACAATCAACACGTCACTGGCTTAAGACCAAACAGGACACACAGGTGAAATACAACTGCAATCACAGGGAGGTGAGACAAGACAGGCAAACACAAGACAGGCACAACAGGAAACACTATAAGGCGTCACTACAAAATAAAAGTATACACAGTACACAGTTGATAGTAGCAAGACAGTTCAGTTCATGACACAAGGACCCCCAATGGACCCCTATTAGCCCACAGACCCCCCCCATTTGAAAAGATATGCCAATGGACCCACGTTTAAGGTATTTAGGTATGCTTTTAAGCAACACAAAAGTTTATAACCAGTCTTCTCGAGCTGGTGAGGTCAGTCAAATGGTGTCTAAAAATTAGGGGTGTAACGATTATAGTAACTGAAACGAAAAAGCGATTTTTATTTCATGAATCAAAGTATAATCGAAATGAAAACAACATTGATTATGTATCGTATCGTTTTGCAATGCAAATAATCAATTGTATGAAAACTACATTTTTCTGCGTGGTATTTGGGGAATTTTAGAAGATAAAAGAAAAAGAGGGGATTAATTACTTTAGTTTAAGATAACGTCAATGTATTTTAAATAGTTACTGTATCGATTTCAAATCATTGAATCGTATCATAATATCGTATCACCATAATGAACCAATAGCGTCCATGTTGCTTTTTAATGTATTTGTTTTTAAAAGTGGATTTCAGATTTTAATAGTATTTCAGCTCTCTTTTAACTAGCATACTAACTAAAAGCCAGTGAAACGACATTTCGTTCTCTTGTGCATTTTATGTATCTGCTGAATGACAATAAAGCTATCTATCTATCACTGTTAAAATGTATCGTTACACCCCTACTAAAAAATGCATTGCACGTTCGCTTTATATAGCATTCTGGAACGCATTTGGTGACATTCTGTTGTCCTCCAAGTAGCCGATTCATCTCATTGTGTACACGGTGCTGCCGCTCGCTGCTACAGGAGAGGTGGAAGCAGCAGGTTCACACGACACAGCTGAGGCCAGTTAAACCTATTAGCGGAGAGCAAACAGGGCAGAGGATCCACCAGATTTAAAAGTGCTGGAACCACTTCAGGGCTGGATGCTATATTTAGACTGCTCCGACACCAGAACTATACCAGAACCACTTCAGGGCTGGATGCTATATTTAGACTGCTCCGACACCAGAACTATACCAGAACCACTTCAGGGCTGGATGCTATATTTAGACTGCTCAGAACCACCAGAACTATACCAGAACCACTTCAGGGCTGGATGTTGTATTTAGACTGCTCAGAACCACCAGAACTATACCAGAACCACTTCAGGGCTGGATGCTGTATTTAGACTGCTCTGAACCACCAGAACTATACCAGAACCACTTCAGGGCTGGATGCTGTATTTAGACTGCTCCGTCACCAGAACTATACCAGAACCACTTCAGGGCTGGATGTTGTATTTAGACTGCTCAGAACCACCAGAACTATACCAGAACCACTTCAGGGCTGGATGCTATATTTAGACTGCTCAGAACCACCAGAACTATACCAGAACCACTTCAGGGCTGGATGCTGTATTTAGACTGCTCCGTCACCAGAACTATACCAGAACCACTTCAGGGCTGGATGCTGTATTTAGACTGCTCCGTCACCAGAACTATACCAGAACCACTTCAGGGTTGGATGCTGTATTTAGACTGCTCCGTCACCAGAACTATACCAGAACCACTTCAGGGCTGGATGCTGTATTTAGACTGCTCAGAACCACCAGAACTATACCAGAACCACTTCAGGGCTGGATGCTGTATTTAGACTGCTCAGAACCACCAGAACTATACCAGAACCACTTCAGGGCTGGATGCTGTATTTAGACTGCTCAGAACCACCAGAACTATACCAGAACCACTTCAGGGCTGGATGCTGTATTTAGACTGCTCAGAACCACCAGAACTATACCAGAACCACTTCAGGGCTGGATGCTGTATTTAGACTGCTCAGAACCACCAGAACTATACCAGAACCACTTCAGGGCTGGATGCTGTATTTAGACTGCTCAGAACCAGAACTATACCAGAACCAGAACTATACCAGAACCACTTCAGGGCTGGATGCTATATTTAGACTGCTCCGTCACCAGAACTATACCAGAACCACTTCAGGGCTGGATGCTGTATTTAGACTGCTCCGTCACCAGAACTATACCAGAACCAGAACTATACCAGAACCACTTCAGGGCTGGATGCTATATTTAGACTGCTCCGTCACCAGAACTATACCAGAACCACTTCAGGGCTGGATGCTGTATTTAGACTGCTCCGTCACCAGAACTATACCAGAACCACTTCAGGGCTGGATGCTATATTTAGACTGCTCCGTCACCAGAACTATACCAGAACCACTTCAGGGCTGGATGCTGTATTTAGACTGCTCAGAACCACCAGAACTATACCAGAACCACTTCAGGGCTGGATGCTGTATTTAGACTGCTCCGTCAGCAGCACCTGCGAGGCTGCCATTACTTTAATTGACTTTGATGATCTTTTTTTAATCATTATTATACTTCTAAATGGTAAACGGTGCATTTATATAGCGCCTTCATCCAAGGCGCTTCATATAGATTGTGCCATTAGCACGCACGCATGCACACACGCACGCACGCATGCACACACGCACGCACGCATGCACGCGCACCCATTAAGGGCGAAATCCCTTTGGTCAGTCCGACGGTCGCCCTCCCTCCACACACACACACACACACACACACACACACACACACACACACACACACACACACACACACACACACACACACACACACACACACACACACACACACACACACACACACACACACACACACACACACACACCAACCTGCACATCAGGAGCAATTAGGGGTTCAGTGTCTCAAGGACACTTCCACACTAACTCTGGGGGAGTCCGGGATCGAAGCTTTAAGGGATTATGGGATTATACGGCAAAGCGAATATGGAAATTTCGATGCCAGCACTTTTGTACTTTTAAGTCCATTTTGACTTTCACTTAAAGTGTAACAGATAATTCCTTTATTGCAGTATTGATATACTTTTGCTTGTTTATAAATGAGGTTATACTTCTTTTCCCACCCCTGACTATTCATCGTTCATCCAATTTCAAGTGAATATATACCTGTATAACTATTATATTTATACTGTGTATATTCTATGTCCAACAGACACCGCCACTATAACCCATTCTGACCTGAGATCAGATTCATACGAGGTTTCCACTGGACACATACTGGTCTGATTAACCCATTCTGACCTGAGATCAGATTCTAAAAATGTCAGTCGCTCTTCGATTTTTCAAAAATAGCAGACCTACAAGCTCATAGCGCGCCACTCGGTGGCGCGCTATGAGCTTGTAGATCTGCTATTTTTCAATAGCTAAAGCCTAACATGATGCTAACACCAAAATGTGTTCCCATTCAGAAAAACAGGTCCATCAGATGCCATATTTATACTGTGTATATTCTATGTCCAACAGACTCCGCCACTAGGGGCAGTATCCATCCACGGGGCAGTATCCACCAGATACTGCAGCTGAACTCAGAGAGAGAAGTAATCTGCTTGACCTTAAAGAAAGACCCCAAGCTTGGCCTTGGTAAGCACGCACGCACGCACACAACGCACGCACGCACGCACGCACGCACGCACGCACGCACACACACACACACGCACGCACGCACGCACGCACGCACGCACGCACGCAAGCAACGCACGCACACACCCACAATGTTATAACTATCATTTAGTGTTTTGCCAATAATTTGGAAATATCCTCATGTCCCACATAGGCTGGGAAAGATTAACTATACAATGCATTCAAATAAGTGGCCTTTTTTGCTGTTTTAAATGTATGCCGTATTTTTTGAAGACAGTATAAGGTTGGAGCATTAGTGTATGTTTCTATCATTTTTATAAAAAAAAACTAAAATACATTCACTTCCCCATAAAGTGTTGTTTTTGGCAGCAAATTTCGATTTTAGTTTTAGTCATGGTCTCTTAGTTTTCATTTAGTTTTAGTCACATTTTAGTCACCCGGAATGTGTTAGTGTTAGTCTAGTTTTACTTGACTAAATATAATATTTTACTACTGTACATCTACAGTTGATTTAGTCGACATAGCCGAGCTCACAACGTATCGCAGAGCGACGCGTTGTGAGCTTGTAGATTGGCTATAGTTTCAGCATGCAACCAAGTGTAAAATTACCACTAGTCCCTTCCTAACAGTTTTAGTCTAGTTTTTATTTGTCGACGAAATTGACAGTATATTTATTTAGTCTCTGTTTTAGTCATCAGTTTTCATTTAGTTTCCATTTAGTTTTCGTCACTGAAGAAAAGGCAGTCGAGGAACATGTTTCGTCTTAGTTTTAGTCGACGAAATCAACAAATAAACAAATCCGTTTTTTGTACCTTGTCTCTGAATGTCCACATGCCTGTCTGTCTCTCTGGAATGTCCACATGCCTGTCTGTCTCTCTGGAATGTCCACATGCCTGTCTGTCTCTCTGGGATGTCCACATGCCTGTCTGTCTCTCTGGGATGTCCACATGCCTGTCTGTCTCTCTGGGATGTCCACATGCCTGTCTGTCTCTCTGGGATGTCCACATGCCTGTCTGTCTCTCTGGGATGTCCACATGCCTGTCTGTCTCTCTGGGATGTCCACATGCCTGTCTGTCTCTCTGAAATGTCCACATGCCTGTCTGTCTCTCTGGAATGTCCACATGCCTGTCTGTCTCTCTGGAATGTCCACATGCTGTCTGTGTCTCTGGAATGTCCACATGCCTGTCTG
>NC_137879.1:3280157-3320157 GCF_963924005.1 Protomyctophum bolini | reverse complement strand
GTGAGCGTCACAGAAGTCCCGGAAAATTTGTGCTGTGATTGGCCAGTATTATTGGCGATGTAGCCTCGATACCCAGGCTTTCATTTCGTCTGCGCGAAAAATGAAAGCCTGGAGGAACGCATTGACCGGTCTAGAAGTGGGTGTCAACGCTTCCGGGTGGGTGTCGCTCCAAATTATGTGACGTAGCGCTTCACTAGGTGGGAGAGGAGTGGCCAGGGCTGACGGACAGATCGGTGAGATCCAATCAGGGCGTGCGCAAATCTCAGCCGCGACCCACCCCTATAGACCAGAAACTTAACACTAGCCTTCTGAGGTGTGCATCGGCCTTTTGCTAAAACATAATGTGGGGGTAACCAGTGGTCTGTGTGTGTGTTACAGGGGACAGGATCATGAGACAGTGTGTGAACCAGTGGTCTGTGTGTGTATTACAGGGGACAGGATAGTGGAGGTGGACGGCATCAGGTTCCACAGCTTCTCCTACCTGCAGGCAGTGGAGTGTCTGACCAGGACAGGAGAGGTACACGACGCACACACACACCCACACACACACACACACACACACACACACACACACACACACACGAGATATATACTGTACTGCCTCCTGCTGTCGGCTGCTTGCTACTGTACCTACACATTAGTCTCATATATAAGGCTGCAGTCAGTCACACATTCAAACCACAGGTTGCCAGTTCGAACCCGGACTCTCCCAGAGTTAGTGTCAAAGTGTCCTTGAGCAAGACACTGAACCCCTAATTGCTCCTGATGAGCAGGTTGGTGCCTTGCATGGTTTCCGCCGCCATCGGTGTGTGAATGGGTGAATGTAATGCACAATCTATGTAAAGCGCCTTGGATAAAGGCACCATTTACCATTTATAGATATAGGGTCGTCATATTAACAGAAGCCATTTCTTTTATACCTCGGAAGATTGGAGTGGCGGATAATTGGGAATTCAATTCAAAGTTTTCAGCCGTTAATGGGAGCTATTAAACTGTACGAGAGAGATTAATAATTCAGAAATGCAATCAGTATAACTGAGCATGCTGTAGCCAAAAATAAATATTGTAATTACTCTGTCCTCTTCACCCCTTCCATTTCCCCTCTTCTCCTCTCCCTTTATGATGAATTGAACGCACGGGATAATGGTTTCCATGTTGAACAATATAATGTCCATATATCTTCCAAACAGAAACAGCTGATCTACAACGTCAAGTCTTCATGACACGTTTTATTGTAAGCTTGTACATCAGCTATTTCCAGGGACGTGCAGAGAGTGTCAGAGAGGCAGGAGCTAAAATATCGTAAGAGGGCACTTTTGCAACACTTTGTGAGCTTATATATTTTCACTATTTTTGCCCAAAAGTGCCTGACTATTTTCGGTGCGCAACCCAGCAGCACTCCTTATCTAGTGGAGATGCAACCCAGCAGCACTCCTTATCTAGTGGAGATGCAACCCAGCAGCACTCCTTATCTAGTGGAGATGCAACCCAGCAGCACTCCTTATCTAGTGGAGATGCAACCCAGCAGCACTCCTTATCTAGTGGAGATGCGGAGATACGACATGGATTTAGAAACAATTTAGTTCAACGCAAAATACTACGTTCAAGTTCAGGAGAAAAAGGTTATTCTCCTGAATGCTGCCTTCCAGTATCTGCCATGGAAAGGAGTGGCATTTTGCATTAAATGCTGCATTCGTGGTCTGGAGAGGGCAGTTGTTCTACAGATGGGCAGGAACCCAGCATCGTGTCGTGCTTTAGCTATTGAAAAAATAGCAGATCTACAAGCTCGTAGACATTTTTAGAATCTGATCTCAGGTCAGAATGAAAACTGTCAGGATGTATAGAAGACATTTTTAGAATCTGATCTCAGAGCAGAATGAAAACTGTCAGGATGTATAGAAGACATTTTTAGAATCTGATCTCAGGTCAGAATGAAAACTGTCAGGATGTATAGAAGACATTTTTAGAATCTGATCTCAGAGCAGAATGAAAACTGTAAGGATGTATAGAAGACATTTTTAGAATCTGATCTCAGGTCAGAATGAAAACTGTCAGGATGTATAGAAGAATTTTTTAGAATCTGATCTCAGGTCAGAATGGAAAACTGTCAGGATGTATAGAAGACATTTTTAGAATCTGATCTCAGGTCAGAATGAAAACTGTGAGGATGTATAGAAGACATTTTTAGAATCTGATCTCAGGTCAGAATGAAAACTGTAAGGATGTATAGAAGACATTTTTAGAATCTGATCTCAGGTCAGAATGGGTTAAAGGGGCAGGGGCTGAAGCCCCCTTTGATGTCTATGTGTGCACGTCCCTGTTGACAGCCCTATACTCTCTCTCTCTCTCTCTCTCTCTCTCTCTCTCTCTCTCTCTCTCTCTCTCTCTCTCTCTCTCTCTCTCTCTCTCTCTCTCTCTCTCTCTCTCTCTCTCTCTCTCTCTCTCTCTCTCCATCCCCCCCCCCCCCCCACCAGGCGGTGACGTTGGTTCTGGAGCGTGGCGGGCCGGGTGCCCCCAGGGTCCTAGTGAGTCCGGACGCGGGCAGCAGTCTGTCTCCTCACAGCATCAGTCCGGACGTCTGCCCCATCAGGAACAACAGCTGTCCCGCCATCATGACCACCCCGTACACCGTGTCCCGCCGCCCGCGAGACTACTGCTTCGTCACCGACGGTAGGGGGCGCTGTTGTGTCGACTCGTTATACTTCATGCGCAAAGCAGAGCAGAGCGCGCAATTGCTGCCGTATAGGTCGGTGGCGGCGCTCGACCAATCAGGGAACAATCCTGGTCACTAAACTGCCTCCCCCTGGCCAGCCGGGGCGCCTGATGGAGGGGAAAGGAACTGGTCGTCCAACCGGGGGTTAAACTCCACCCTGTCAGGTGAAAAGAAGCAGCTTGGACTCCTCATGCATAGAAGGAAGCATGAGGTCAGTCCGCTGCCCGCCCCCCCCCCAGGTTGGCAGAGGAAGTGTAGCGCCCAGGATTACGTTAGATAATTGACACTGGGTGAAAAAATGGGATTAAAAAATTGTGGGATACACATTTAAGAAAAAGAAGCAGATTTGCAAAGCTCGAAAAGTAGCAGATTTGTAGCATATTTGGTAAAGTAGCAGATTTGTAGCATATTTGGTAAAGTAGCAGATTTGTAGCATATTTGGTAAAGTAGCAGATTTGTAGCATATTTGTAGCATATTTTCCAGCTCAAAATGTGGCGCGAAGAGACACATTTGAGCTCCTTAGATCTGATACTTTTGCCGTTTTAGAATTTGAATGCTGAAATGTAACAGTTTTGGACATAATTATGAGGTTTCCACCCTTTGTTCATTTTATTTATTTTTTATTCAACTTATTCAACTTTCAGCATGATCACAGGTTTTAAAAGACGGGTGCCATTAGAAAAACACTGAATTATTTTGCCGATCACAAATATAAAACTTCAAATCTAAAATGCAATAGCCTATATCTAAAAATCCAAACGGTGTAAAACTCAAATCTAAAATCCACTATCATTTAAAAGTCCGCACATACAGTATGGGATTGGTGATGTTCTGTATGGTCTCTGTACCCGACAGAGACCATGTGTTTAATGTGATACATGTTGTGTCGCTGTTTAATTGTTGTACAACGAGCTCACTGACGTTATCAAGCACTCCTTATCAAACACACGGAAAAAGCCAGAAAAATATAAAGGGGAAAGGAAAGGAAAGGTACTATGTTTACCCTGCAGGGTAACTGGACTAAGGAAAGGAAAGGTACTATGTTTACCTGCAGGGTAACTGGACTAAGGAAAGGAAAGGTACTATGTTTACCCTGCAGGGTAACTGGACTAAGGAAAGGAAAGGTACTATGTTTACCTGCAGGGTAACTGGACTAAGGAAAGGAAAGGTACTATGTTTACCCTGCAGGGTAACTGGACTAAGGAAAGGAAAGGTACTATGTTTACCCTGCAGGGTAACTGGACTAAGGAAAGGAAAGGTACTATGTTTACCCTGCAGGGTAACTGGACTAAGGAAAGGAAAGGTACTATGTTTACCCTGCAGGGTAACTGGACTAAGGAAAGGAAAGGTACTATGTTTACCCTGCAGGGTAACTGGACTAAGGAAAGGAAAGGTACTATGTTTACCCTGCAGGGTAACTGGACTAAGGAAAGGAAAGGTACTATGTTTACCCAGGGTAACTGGACTAAGGAAAGGAAAGGTACTATGTTTACCCTGCAGGGTAACTGGACTAAGGAAAGGAAAGGTACTATGTTTACCCAGCAGGGTAACTGGACTAAGCTCAAGAACTTGTTTACAGCCAGGCCCTGCTCATAGAACATTTCATGGTAGGGGTTCAATGCCTTGTCAAAGGGCACTTCAGCGGTGGTCATTTTAACGTGCCGGTCCGGGTTTACGAACCGTTCAGCCACCGCTGCCCCATGTAAAGACAAAATGTAAAGACCCTGTCGAGGTGAACCTTCACACACTTCTCTCCCCCTCCTCCTCATCCTCCTCCTCATCCTCCTCCTCCTCAGTGATCTGGTGACCCTGCACTCCTTCTCACCCAGACCCCTGACCCCCACCTCGCCCTTCTTATGAGGCCCGGCCCCTCCCTCTCTGCTGCGTCCTCTCTCTCTCTCTCTCTCTCTCTCTCTCTCACTCTCTCTCTCTCTATCCACTCTCTCCTGTACAATACTTTTGTTGAGGTTGTATTGTTGCAATGTGTTCTCTCTCGTAAAGTTGTAAATCGGATTGTTGTCTCTCCTTTAAGAGTGATGATGCAACAATGTTGGATTGATTGGGGTTGTTTATATATTTCTTGCAGGCCTCAATCAGCTTCATTAGTACCATTGATTACCTCTAATAGGCCTACTGTCTACTTATAGCCCACATGGAGAACCTGCGTTCAGGGTTGATGCCGCCTTGAGGAACCAAACGTCTTCTCTCTGCGCCGCTTTTTTTCATCATGTCACTTCTTGCACCATGGTATTACTGTGATAAAACTACTAGTAACTGGTGTACTGACCATGGTATTACTGTAATTAACTGACCAGCCAACTGGCCTGACCTGAACCCCACAGAGAATCTATAGGTTGTATTGTCAAGAGGAAGGTGTGAGACATAAGACTGAACAATACAAATTAATTTACCTCCATGCCACGCCCCATTGATGAAATAATTTGTTCAAAGGTAGCCCAGACCAAGTATTAACAGCAATATATTACTTTTTAGATGGTTGACATTTCTCGTTTAAAAAAAAACATTTTTTCAGAGGTCTCATAAAATATTCTAATTTGTTGAGATAGGATTTTCTTTTTTTCATGAGCTGTAGGGCCTATGCCATAATCATCAAGATTAAAACAAAAGAAAGGTTTTAAATACTTCACTTTATACACAATACATTGAGAATAGGCCTATATGAAAGTTTCACTTGTTGAGTTATATTACGGAAGCGTAATGAATTCCCGGGTGTCTTTTCTCCTCTCCCAGACAACACTCTGGAGTAATGAATAATAGTAATAGTAATAGTAATAGTAATAGTAATGAATTCCCTGGTGTCTCTCTCCTCTCCCAGACAACACGCTGGAGGTCACCCTGAGGAAGAACTCCAGCGGTCTGGGCTTCAGCTTCGTGATGTGTGAGCTGGAGCCGGGAGTAGGAAGCATCACCAGCACCGGCCAAGGTTACACAACAGTTTGAGATTTTTACATGCTAGTTAGGTTTTACATACTTTTTTTCAGTTATAGTTTTAGTTAATTTTTAGAGCGGGTTTGCTAGTTATTTTTATTGTTTTTTTATTTATGTTGTGACAATGCTTAGATTTAGTTTAGTGTTTATTAGTTGTAGTCAGGGACAAATTAGGGGCCCTTCAGGTACTAGGTTTGACGCCCTGAAAAGGGCTCCTGGGGCCTTCATTGGCCATTGATTTTGTTAAATTTAGGTCAAAAAGATGATAAAAACACGGAAAAACACAAAACAATTGCACGCACGCGCGCTATGGGGGCCCTGCAAAAATTACTGGCCCAGGGGCCCTCGTGTGGATTAATCCGTCCCTGGTTGTAGTGTTAGTTTTAGTTGTTTTTTTCCTGTCCCTTTTCAATCCTGCACCTGACCAATAAATCAGGTGCATTGACAAAAACTAAAACTCAGGGCATTTTGTCTATCATTTCAGTTACTTTTCAGTTAGTTTTGTAAACACACACACAATACAGTTTCAATTAGTTATCGTTTTTCAGGAACTAGTGGAGAAGAGATCATTTTTTATGTTTGGTTTGCGCTCTGAAAATAGCCTAAACGATGCGTTGTGAGCTTGTAGATTATGCTATATTTTCAACCAAGTGTAAAATCATCCTTTACGACGCCATCAAGGCCCGCAAAATGCATTGTTGTCGACAAGAAACAACTGCCGATGTCCAGACTGATCAGACTGATCTTTAGTCGACTAAAACTAGACTTAAAGGACCACTTCACCACTTTTCAACCTATATATGAAGATAGGTTGAAAAGTGGTGAAGTGGTCCTTTAACACTAAAACATTTCGGATGACTTAAAATATGACTAACACTAAATAAAGTTTTATTCTGTATGGCTAAGAAAAATCTAAATTTGCTGCCCAAATCCATCACAGCTGCCAGTCTAGTGATGGTCAAGACGCTGTTCCCAGGCCAGCCGGCCCACCAGAGCAGACGCATCCGAGAGGGAGACGTCATACTGGCTGTGAACGGCCAGCCGCTGAAGGCTCTGCCCTACCCGGTAAAAAACACACTCCATTCATACATACAGCATGCTGGCTTTTAGTAAAACACTCATACGCTCCCTTCTAACCACAAGGACACTGAGCCGCTGCAATAACCATTCAATAGATCACTGCATTCATGTAAAGCTCCTGCGTGAGCTCATCAAGTTACAGGTTGGTGAGGTTTTGATGCTGGTTATAGAGATGTTGACAGTTCTCTTCTCATCCACTAGAGGGTGCAACAGCTGTTCAGGACTTCACCGCCGGAAGTTCGACTGGCCCTGTGTCGGCCTGCTCCAGGTACACACACGCACACGCACAGTCGCACACGCACACGCACACACACTCACACTCACACACACACACACACACACACACACACACACACACACACACACACAGGCGCATACATTTACATTCGAGGGTCGCCGGTCCTCTCGAACGGAACAGTTTAACGTCATGCCCAGGACTGGGGACCGGTACCACGGGTCACAGAGAAGGATGAGGGCACTGCGTCAGCCACCCAGAACTATAGAGGCAAGTAAATTGACTCCTATGGGAGTCAACCCGGGGCAAAGCCAGGAGGGGAAAGAAGACTCTTATGGGAGTCAACCCGGGGCAAAGCCAGGAGGAGAAAGAAGCGCACCACCTACTGTATGTACTGTAGATGTACAGCTTGGCTGACAGACAGTCACAACACTGCAGAGCTCAAGAACCTGGAAATTGTGGAGGGCAGCGATACAGGAATCCCGAGTTGGTGTTGGCTAGACTTCACTCTCACAGTAACAACAATGGTCCATTTGGTTCCAAACTACGAGTAAGACACGCAAACGCGGGAAGCGAACGCAGATCGTAAATTGCAATAACAATTAGAACCATGACTCAGACTCAGACATAAGGAGTCCCCTCATGTCACCATGACTCACAAATCACTCAGCTCCATATATGGGCACAAAAGGGGCCAGGTCCACAACAAACAAATCACTCAGCTCCATATATGGGCACAAAAGGGGCCAGGTCCACAACAAACAAATCACTCAGCTCCATATATGGGCACAAAAGGGCCAGGTCCACATATACAGTAAGCGATGCAACACACTCCATATTTGGACGTATAGCGGGACAGACACACACACAGACAGACATGATCTGCTAGGTCTCATAGTAAGTGCTCACTGCGTTCGCAATCATTTAGCTGGGGAACTCACTCAAGGACCCCTTAGTGAGTAGTGTACGGGCAAGGGGTGGTGGTGTTGGAACGTATATCCTCATGGTGTTAAATTCCCCTCGATCCCCCAGGCATTCTCAGTGAAAATAAACACAAACAACCAAACTTCTAGCATTAATAAATTTGAGGATCTCCCAAATAAAACACCATTATCCACCTGGATGTACGTTGTTACCGTTCCTTATTACTACCGATGGAAAACCCCTTTAATGAGAGGCTGACGCCGCAGTCCAACGGTTCCCAAGTCCATCGTTTTCGGACGGAGGTAGCTACATACAAGTACAGGCTTTCCAAGGAAAAGAGAGCATGACATGTATTAAGTAAGCTCTGCTATTCCATCTCCATTTCCAATCCGTTTGCTAAAGTTACAGTTAAGGTGGTTGCACACTGGACGCGTTTCTCGGACAACCGACCTTTAAAACAAAGTCCTTCTCTAAACAAAAGTGTATGTGATTTTTAACCCAGGTCACCTTATAGCTTTAAACCACTTTAACCATCATTTGAAACTTGAAGCTGTTTTCGTCTTGGTTTTATAGTCAAGGAAAACAACACTGCTCACACACACACAACAAACTTACTTTTCTCTTTCCGCGTCCAGGAGTCCTTCCTCCCATCCAGCAGTTTACGTCGGGCACATGAGCGACGACACAGCGGACACGTGGACTAGTTCCAGGAGCACATGGGTACTTCCTGTCGAAGCAGGAAGTGGAACTGCTGGCAACCCCGGTGTGTGTGCGGGGAGGGGGGTCCGGGACCACCATGGGGGGTCCATGCCAGCCAGCCCAGAGGTCCTGCATGCTGCTCGGGTCAACCTCCATCACTGCAACGACAACGTATGTATGCAATTTTAGTTTAGTTTAGTTTATTCGCACAATAAAAACAGTACAAAAAGGCAACATCAATAAAAGAGAAGTGTGTGCAGGTGAGAAAAGAAACCCAGGGAGGGCTTATATGTGGTTCCCACCAAAGTTAATATACAAATAGTAATATACAAATAGTAAGACAAAGTACAACAAGAAATACATTATTTACACTTGTGAAGTGTGTGTGTGTGTGTGTGTGTGTGTGTGTGTGTGTGTGTGTGTGTGTGTGTGTGTTGTGTGTGCGTGTGCGTGTGTGTGTGTGTGTGTGTGTGTGTGTGTGTGTGTGTGTGTGTGTTGTGTGTGCGTGTGTGTGTGTGTGTGTGTGTGTGTGTGTGTGTGTGTGTGTGTGTGTGTGTGTGTGTGTGTGTGTGTCCGAATATGTCTGAGTATGCACAATAAGGCTACATTACGTTAGAATCAATTGGAGAGGGTAACTTCAAGAGGCTGGCCCTCAATCTATGTTTAAAGTTACAGAGTGAAGATGAGGAGTTGGCAATAAGTATGTGTGAATTCCAGAGTAAAGAACCTCTGACTTTAATGGAGAACTGGCTAAGAGTGGTACGGCTGAAGGGAGGATGAATAATGACAACGCCATGACATTTACATAGTATGTTACATACATACTGCAGAGATTAAAATAGGGTGCATTCTGCATCCAAAAACGCAGTGTATAGTTAAGGGACGCAATAAAACAACGACCTCTGCATCCACGGGATGCACTACTGTACTACTGTACTGTTTTTATTCTAGTTTATTTTGCTAGCTTTAGTAATAATAATCCTTTCTAATTCTGTTTTCTACATGAATATAACCACATTATAATCATATGAAATGAAATGGGAGTTAAATGCTGCAATTTGTAAAAATGGCAAAACTAAATCTGCTATTTATTTATAACTGGAAAAAAAAATAGATTTAGAATCGGCCTCAGTCCTAAACTTGAGTTGCGTTTCTCTCTGTTCTCCAGACAGCCGGAGGTGGGAGCAGGTGTGGAGAGACTCCAAGTTCAGGAGTTTAAAGAGAGCTGAGAACAAGATTCCCAACGGGAGTTTAAAGAACGAGACTCCAACGGGAGTTTAAAGAAGGAGACTCCAACGGGAGTTTAAAGAACGAGACTCCAACGGGAGTTTAAAGAACGAGACTCCAACGGGAGTTTAAAGAACGAGACTCCCAACGGGAGTTTAAAGAAGGAGACTCCAACGGGAGTTTAAAGAACGAGACTCCAACGGGAGTTTAAAGAAGGAGACTCCAACGGGAGTTTAAAGAACGAGACTCCAACGGGAGTTTAAAGAACGAGACTCCAACGGGAGTTTAAAGAACGAGACTCCCAACGGGAGTTTAAAGAAGGAGACTCCAACGGGAGTTTAAAGAACGAGACTCCAACGGGAGTTTAAAGAGCGAGACTCCAACGGGAGTTTAAAGAACGAGACTCCAACGGTAGTTTAAAGAGCGAGACTCCAACGGGAGTTTAAAGAGCGAGACTCCATCGGTAGTTTAAAGAACGAGACTCCAACGGTAGTTTAAGGACAGCATGTCATGAAGAAGGATGCCGGTTTAGAAAACACAAACCCCAAAGCCCCTCGTGGGGTTGCATACTGAAAATAGCAGATTTACAAGCTCACAACACGTCGCACTGCAATGCGTTGTGAGCTTGTAGATCGGCTATTTTCAGCCATTAGGACGGCATCAAGGACCGCCAGAATAAATGTGAGTCGACTAAATCAACACTTAAACATTCCGGGGTGACTAAAACACAGCAAACTAAACAATAGAATATAGAGTGCAAAAAAGAGCTGCTATGGAGCTTATACAAATATTAAAAAGACATTAAAAAAGTAAAAAGCTGCATTGTCCGAGCGGAGCACAAGACGATGTAGCCGTACGTGGCGCCATCTTGGGTGTTTTGAATAGAAAAGACCCTATAGGTCCTTCACAGTATCATTGCATACAGTATAATGGTGCTCAATCCATACTTCAACTGATCAGTCATTGGATATTAACCATATAACTGAATTCATTATTGGTGACTGACACCTATTGGCCACTAGGTGTCAGCACAGGGCAACACAATACTACCACTATCTTGTAAAAGAAAACCATGCTGCCTTAAAGAAATAAATAAAGATCTGGATTCTGTTCTATAGTTTCCTATTCTAGCAAAGTGATATTAATTGCATTGATCTGGTGTCCAAGTCTAGATGTGTATCAGGTTCCACATTGAAATGAAAACCTGATTTTATTCAGAGTATACACTGTTCATGCCTTACTGAGAAAATGCATGTGTCGACTCAATGAGTCTCAAAACGGTATAATGATGCTGCTTCAGCAGCACCAGGTACCGGTCTGCTTTCTGGAAGCACTGGTATGAAAGTTTATTGTCAAATTGATAATTGTTATGGGGTAGGGGTGTTTCTTCTCTGTACTGTATGTAGTGTTTTATCTTTTATGTTTTTTTATTGGACCCCGAGTCTGAACAAATAAAGTTGATTGTTCTCCTTCATCTTGTCACGCACGATCTTGCCTTTACGAGTTATTGTGATCCACATAAATTACGACAGCAGTCAGATGACTACAGATATGTAGTTATTGTGATCCACATAATTACGACAGCAGTCACATGACTACAGATATGTAGTTATTGTGATCCACATAATTACGACAGCAGTCAGATGACTACAGATATGTAGTTATTGTGATCCACATAATTACGACAGCAGTCAGATGACTACAGATATGTAGTTATTGTGATGCACATAATTACGACAGCAGTCAGATGACTACAGATATGTAGTTATTGTGATCCACATAATTACGGCAGCAGTCACATGACTACAGATATGTAGTTATTGTGATCCACATAATTACGGCAGCAGTCAGATGACTACAGATATGTAGTTATTGTGATCCACATAATTACGACAGCAGTCAGATGACTACAGATATGTAGTTATTGTGATCCACATAATTACGGCAGCAGTCAGATGACTACAGATATGTAGTTATTGTGATCCACATAATTACGGCAGCAGTCACATGACTACAGATATGTAGTTATTGTGATCCACATAATTACGGCAGCAGTCAGATGACTACAGATATGTAGTTATTGTGATCCACATAATTACGACAGCAGTCAGATGACTACAGATATGTAGTTATTGTGATCCACATAATTACGACAGCAGTCAGATGACTACAGATATGTAGTTATTGTGATCCACATAATTACGGCAGCAGTCAGATGACTACAGATATGTAGTTATTGTGATCCACATAATTACGGCAGCAGTCAGATGACTACAGATATGTAGTTATTGTGATCCACATAATTACGACAGCAGTCAGATGACTACAGATATGTAGTTATTGTGATGCACATAATTACGACAGCAGTCACATGACTACAGATATGTAGTTATTGTGATCCACATAATTACGACAGCAGTCAGATGACTACAGATATATAGTTATTGATGACACTGTAGATGTTCCCAAAATTAATGAGACGTATAACCTGCAGAGTTCAGTCAGATATACTCGAGGGAGTTCAAGCCGTGCTCAAAGGCGCATTACTATACTCAAGGGGTTAACATGCTGCATTTCTATGTGGGTGTATAAGTGTGTGAAAGTCCCACACGTATACTCACTGAATGTGGCACTTAAGCTCACTAGACTGCAGCCTCTTCCTGCCTTCCTCTGCATTATGGTTCCTGGTTGTTATGTGATGTTTGCTCCCTGGACCACCGGTGGGCTCTGCTATTTATGTTCCCCATGGGGGGGGTTATTGTATATCTATCTCCCTGCTCTTAATGTTTCATGATGGTGTTTAATCGCACCGAGCAGGGAGAAAATGCAGCAGAGCCGAACACAAAGTCAAATATCATAATTATGCACACTTGTATTCTCATTCTATAATAAATATTGGTTAAATCTATTCATGAGTTGTCTGACTGAAATATAATTCTGTGTTATGTAGCTTTAAATGTTCTCCAGGACTGCTTGTTGCCCAGTTATATGTGTCCCAAACCGCCTCTGTAGGTCCTGGCCTGCTTGAAAAGCCACAAAGAATGGCATTTAAAATGTTTTTTCACTTTTCTTTTCAAAATAAATTTCCAAAAAATTTCCAAATCTTTCACAATTTTTCACAATTAAAAAAAATCATTTAAAAAAAAAAGTTTTCAACATTTTTCAAAATGTGTTCACCATTTTTTTAATTTCTTTAAAAAAAAAAGCAGACTATGAGCTTGTAGATCTGCTATTTTTCAACAGCTAAAGCATAACAATGCTAGAAACACCAAAAAACATGCAAATGGTCGTGTCTTCAGGTATAATTAGAAGCAGTGTGTGTGTGTGTGTGTGTGTGTGTGTGTGTGTGTGTGTGTGTGTGTGTGTGTGTGTGTGTGTGTGTGTGGGGGGGGGGGGGGGGGGGGTGGTCTGCAGCAGGAACATGATCTGTGATGGAATCCAGATGCTGCTCCCCAACATACAGGAACCTTATTTATGAAGCACTGGGAGGTGTGTGTGTGTGCGTGAGTGTCAGTGTCAGTGTGCAAGTGTAAATGTGTGTGCATGTGACCCCCCATCCACCCACACACACACACACACACACACACACACACACACACACACACACACACACACTCTCCTGCTTCCTTGCATAAACTATATGCACTGATTGATCAGTCCTTCTCTGTGGCGGCTGTGGCTCAGGAGGTAGAGAAGTTCGTCCAATGAGACACTGAACCCCACCCTGCCTCCAATGAGACACTGAACCCCACCCTGCCTCCAATGAGACACTGACCCCACCCTGCCTCCAATGAGACACTGAACCCCACCCTGCCTCCAATGAGACACTGAACCCCACCCTGCCTCCAATGAGACACTGAACCCCACCCTGCCTCCAATGAGACACTGAACCCCACCCTGCCTCCAATGAGACACTGAACCCCACACTGCCTCCAATGAGACACTGAACCCCACCCTGCCTCCAATGAGACACTGAACCCCACACTGCCTCCAATGAGACACTGAACCCCACCCTGCCTCCAATGAGACACTGAACCCCACCCTGCCTCCAATGAGACACTGAACCCCACCCTGCCTCCAATGAGACACTGAACCCCACCCTGCCTCCAATGAGACACTGAACCCCACCCTGCCTCCAATGAGACACTGAACCCCACCCTGCCTCCAATGAGACACTGAACCCCACACTGCCTCCAATGAGACACTGAACCCCACCCTGCCTCCAATGAGACACTGAACCCCACCCTGCCTCCAATGAGACACTGAACCCCACCCTGCCTCCAATGAGACACTGAACCCCACCCTGCCTCCAATGAGACACTGAACCCCACCCTGCCTCCAATGAGACACTGAACCCCACCCTGCCTCCAATGAGACACTGAACCCCACCCTGCCTCCAATGAGACACTGAACCCCACCCTGCCTCCAATGAGACACTGAACCCCACACTGCCTCCAATGAGACACTGAACCCCACCCTGCCTCCAATGAGACACGTCGGTGTGAGCTCGCCACCATCGGTGTGTGAATGTGGGGAAGTGAGGACGCTGGTGTCGACTGTTCGCCGCTTCACCTCCCAACGTATGAATGAATGAACCATTGTAAAGCGCTTTGAGCACTTGGAAAGCCGCTATAAAAAAATGCAAATAATATTCTCAAGCTGTGGTCCGGGGTCCCCTGGTGGGTCGTGGGGTTATTGCAGTAATTGGCCGAAACAATCATCTTTTCAATCTTTGATAATAAAAGATTCGGGCGGAAAACTCTCATCTCCGGGTATAAAGAGCTTGAATATGGGCGGAATATGTGTGTGTGTGTGTGTGTGTGTGTGTGTGTGTGTGTGTGTGTGTCCGTGCGCGTGCGCGCTTGGCGTGGAAAGAAAAAGCCAATAAGACTTACATTTGTTCAAAACACGAAGAACGTGAAATCCCCCCCAAAACTATTTGACGTATTATTGCTGCAGAAAGAGTGGAAAAGGATGTCCTAATTATACCATTATTATATCCTGTCTGGAATAGGCCGATGTTGAAGAATGAAAACAATGGTAATTGCACGTTTTTTAAACGGGGGGGGGGGGGGGGGAGCATGGCAGAGGGGGGGGGGGGGGGGAGCATGGCAGAGAGAGAAGGAAGGCGATGAGGAGACATTCCATTCCTTTCTGAGGAGCACCGAAGAGAATGAAGGAGGAGGAGAAGGTTGAAATGGTAATGGTGAGGGCGTTTAGGAGGGCCAATGAAAGGCAAAAACGGTGAAAGGATGTACAGAGTGCGTGTGTGTGTGTGTGCGTGAGTGCATGCATGCGTGTGTCCGTGCGTGCGTGTGCGTGAGTGTGCAGTGGTGGATTTAATAGGTAGCAGTACTTGTAGAAGTACTTGTAGTGTGAAGTACTGTACAACATCCTGCATTTGAAATTCTACGGCGTCACAATATATTTACAGAAACAAACAATATTATACGAATAAGATGCCTGAGGTCAACAACGTGCACGCTCCTGGGTGACAGCAGACTGCTGGGCGAGGGCTGGCGCTTTGGAAAGGGGGGGGGGGGGGTCAGATCAGATCTTAATTTTCGGGCCTGTTGAGAACTCCAGTTCTCGCCGGGCTGCAGGCGGGCACTACACTATAACTTTGGGGAAGGAAGGCCCGTCTATAGAGTTTGAGTGGGCTATACTCTCGGCAGCCGGCGCCGTCGCTCGCCCCCCAAGTATATAAAGTGGTCTTCAGATCAGAAAGAGGACGTTATGGTGAAGTGAAAAGAGAGAAGGTGTGAGTTGAAGGATAGTTAGTTCTCTCTACAGCTGGCCCGTTTAGCGTGACGTTGTGGGAGGTCTGGCTTCCCTGAGGGAGCGGCCTATAGCAGCACCCTGTCAGCCCCCCCCCAAAGCCTCAACGTCTGAGGAGGAAAACCTCAACATCTGAACCTTCACCACCGAGGCGGACGCTTCCAGTCCAAAACCACATAGGATATACTGTATATACGCAGGAGGGACAGCCAAGGCCCCAGTGAGGCCAGGCTCTCCAACGTTTAACCCATTCTGACCTGAGATCAGATTCATACCAGGTTTCCACTGGACACACACTGGTCTGATTAACCCATTCTGACCTGAGATCAGATTTAAAAATTGTCAGTCGTTCTTCGATTTTTCAAAAAAGCCACTCGGTGGCGCGCTATGAGCTTGTAGATCTGCTATTTTTCAATAGCTAAAGCATAGCATGATGGGTTCCCGTTCAGAATGGGTTAAGCACTCGGCCTGCATGCGGGCGGACCCCGTGCAGCTGGGCTTTAACGTTGAGCGGTCGTTTGCACTTCCGCATTTTTCGACAGCTGAGAGGGAGGCAAGTGTATATAGGAGAGGCTGAGAGTATAGGAAAGCTGATGAGACGGTGTAGGTGAGACAGACAGTGGAGAAAGCTGAGAGAGAGGCAGTATAGGAAAGCTAAGAGGGAGAGAGATTATAGGAAAGACAGACAGTAGGAAAGATGAAGACATTTGGAGAGAGAGAGACAGTGGAACTGCTTAGAGGGATAGGAGAGGCAGACAGTTGGACAGCTGAGAGGAAGACAGTGTAGGAGAGACAGACAGTATAGGACAGCTGAGAGGGAGACAGTGTAGGAGAGACAGACAGCAGGACAGCTGAGAGGGAGACAGTGTAGGAGAGACAGACAGTAGGACAGCTGAGAGGGAGACAGTGTGTAGGAGAGACAGACAGTAGGACAGCTGAGAGGGAGACAGTGTAGGAGAGACAGACAGTAGGACAGCTGAGAGGGAGACAGTGTAGGAGAGACAGACAGTAGGACAGCTGAGAGGGAGACAGTGTAGGAGAGACAGACAGTAGGACAGCTGAGAGGGAGACAGTGTAGGAGAGACAGACAGTAGGACAGCTGAGAGGGAGACAGTGTAGGAGAGACAGACAGTAGGACAGCTGAGAGGGAGACAGTGTAGGAGAGACAGACAGTAGGACAGCTGAGAGGGAGACAGTGTATAGGAGAGACAGACAGTAGGACAGCTGAGAGGGAGACAGTGTAGGAGAGACAGACAGTAGGACAGCTGAGAGGGAGACGGTGTAGGAGAGACAGACAGTAGGACAGCTGAGAGGGAGACAGTGTAGGAGAGACAGACAGTAGGACAGCTGAGAGGGAGACAGTGTAGGAGAGACAGACAGTAGGACAGCTGAGAGGGAGACAGTGTAGGAGAGACAGACAGTAGGACAGCTGAGAGGGAGACAGTGTGTAGGAGAGACAGACAGTAGGACAGCTGAGAGACAGACAGTGTAGGAGAGACAGACAGTAGGACAGCTGAGAGGGAGACAGTGTGTAGGAGAGACAGACAGTAGGACAGCTGAGAGGGAGACAGTGTAGGAGAGACAGACAGTAGGACAGCTGAGAGCGAGACAGTGTAGGAGAGACAGACAGTAGGACAGCTGAGAGGGAGACAGTGTAGGAGAGACAGACAGTAGGACAGCTGAGAGGGAGACAGTGTAGGAGAGACAGACAGTAGGACAGCTGAGAGGGAGACAGTGTGTAGGAGAGACAGACAGTAGGACAGCTGAGAGGGAGACAGTGTAGGAGAGACAGACAGTAGGACAGCTGAGAGGGAGACAGTGTAGGAGAGACAGACAGTAGGACAGCTGAGAGGGAGACAGTGTAGGAGAGACAGACAGTAGGACAGCTGAGAGGGAGACAGTGTAGGAGAGACAGACAGTAGGACAGCTGAGAGGGAGACAGTGTAGGAGAGACAGACAGCAGGACAGCTGAGAGGGAGACAGTGTAGGAGAGACAGACAGTAGGACAGCTGAGAGGGAGACAGTGTAGGAGAGACAGACAGCAGGACAGCTGAGAGGGAGACAGTGTAGGAGAGACAGACAGTAGGACAGCTGAGAGGGAGACAGTGTATAGGGGAGAGACAGACAGTAGGACAGCTGAGAGGGAGACAGTGTAGGAGAGACAGACAGTAGGACAGCTGAGAGCGAGACAGTGTAGGAGAGACAGACAGTAGGACAGCTGAGAGGGAGACAGTGTGTAGGAG
Organism: Protomyctophum bolini; assembly: GCF_963924005.1. Taxonomy (NCBI): domain Eukaryota; kingdom Metazoa; phylum Chordata; class Actinopteri; order Myctophiformes; family Myctophidae; genus Protomyctophum; species Protomyctophum bolini. Next base: position 3,302,308 of record NC_137879.1, on the reverse strand, counting down.
AGACAGACAGTAGGACAGCTGAGAGACAGACAGTGTATAGGGGAGAGACAGACAGTAGGACAGCTGAGAGGGAGACAGTGTAGGAGAGACAGACAGTAGGACAGCTGAGAACGAGACAGTGTAGGAGAGACAGACAGTAGGACAGCTGAGAGGGAGACAGTGTGTAGGAGAGACAGACAGTAGGACAGCTGAGAGACAGACAGTGTATAGGGGAGAGACAGACAGTAGGACAGCTGAGAGGGAGACAGTGTAGGAGAGACAGACAGTAGGACAGCTGAGAGGGAGACAGTGTAGGAGAGACAGACAGTAGGACAGCTGAGAGGGAGACAGTGTGTAGGAGAGACAGACAGTAGGACAGCTGAGAGGGAGACAGTGTAGGAGAGACAGACAGTAGGACAGCTGAGAGGGAGACAGTGTGTAGGAGAGACAGACAGTAGGACAGCTGAGAGGGAGACAGTGTGTAGGAGAGACAGACAGCAGGACAGCTGAGAGGGAGACAGTGTAGGATAGACAGACAGTAGGACAGCTGAGAGGGAGACAGTGTAGGATAGACAGACAGTAGGACAGCTGAGAGGGAGACAGTGTGTAGGAGAGACAGACAGTAGGACAGCTGAGAGGGAGACAGTGTAGGAGAGACAGACAGTAGGACAGCTGAGAGGGAGACAGTGTAGGATAGACAGACAGTAGGACAGCTGAGAGGGAGACAGTGTGTAGGAGAGACAGACAGTAGGACAGCTGAGAGGGAGACAGTGTAGGATAGACAGACAGTAGGACAGCTGAGAGGGAGACAGTGGAGGAGAGACAGACAGTAGGACAGCTGAGAGGGAGACAGTGTAGGATAGACAGACAGTAGGACAGCTGAGAGGGAGACAGTGTAGGAGAGACAGACAGTAGGACAGCTGAGCAATACTTTCAAGATTTCTTTCAAAACTGTTTCAAAGTGGGCCGAATGCCTATATAATGAGGAGCAGCAGAAGTCGCGGGCTATAAAGTGGGTTCGTCAACAAGGGAATTTTACGCAGAAGGATTTATTCGCGGCCTCGCCACAGACCTCCAGCCTTCTGCCATCTGAGATTCCACTATAATAGGTAGAAATATCTCAAACATGTCAGGATTTAACCTCACACGATACGTTCAAACGTGTGGGGTGAATGTTAACCCATTCTGGGCGGGAACCCATTTTGGTGTTAGCCTTATGCTATGCTTTAGCTATTGAAAAATAGCAGATCTACAAGCTCATAGCGCGCCACCGAGTGGCGCGCTACGAGCTTGTAGGTCTGCTATTTTTGAAAATTCGAAGTGCGACTGACATAGAAGACATTTTTAGAATCTGATCTCAGGTCAGAATGAAAACTGTCAGGATGTAGAAGACATTTTTAGAATCTGATCTCAGGTCAGAATGGAAAACGGTCAGGATGTAAAAACTTTTTTTTAAATCTGATCTCAGGTCAGAATGTGTTAACATAACATAATACTGCGTGATCTTGGCTTACAGTTTATGCATTGGAAAAAAACAAACAATATTATGCTTTACCGTAACACTAAGATTTACTCACTTCCTCCACAGCCCACTTGGCACGTCGTTCTCAGATTCTCTGCTGAGAATTTGGACGCGGAAATATATCTAAACGTTCTCGTTGTTAGGAACGCTGGAACGCTGTCCAGATTCTGGATCAGGTTTCCTTGGATATAGTATAAGGCTATCTGTCGGGGGGTGGAAACCTCGTATGTCCAAAAACTCCTGCTTTTCAGGGTTTCAAATTCAAAAATAGCAAAACGTAGTGAGATCTAAAAACTGGAACTAAAGATGTATTCACTATTTCAGCGTAGAGGCCTCTGACTAAACTAAAGGTTTATTCACTATTTCAGCGTAGAGGCCTCTACTAAAGGTTTATTCACTATTTCAGCCTCTGACTAACTAAAGAATTATTCACTATTTCAGCGTAGAGGCCTCTGACTAACTTCTGCTTCGTGCGTTATTGAGATGCACGAGTATAGCTCTCAAGACACGTCAATTTGCAGCTTTTCTGGGACAGTTCCAATGGTACTGTACGTGTGGATGATGGGTCTTCATTAAATGTAAGTTAATACACCTTTAGGGTTATACGGCTCGACTTTTATGAACCATAAATATTATCCTTTTTACCATAAGTCAAAAAATACCTTTAATACTCGGCCCGCTCGCACTGCAAAGGCCTGGCGGCGAGTGGCGAACACTTGGCGTGCTATAAAGATTCCGAGGACGCAAAAATAAATATATATCTCCGACATTTTAGATGTTTTTCGGGACACGTATTTAACGTTGTGGGTTTGTTTTTCCTTTGAACGTAACTCAATATACCATGTGATTATGATTAACAAAAATAATATCCCGTTGCTCTCTCTCGAGTCTCTCTCTCTCTCGCTCTCTCTCTCTCTCTGCCGTCCAGCTCATGAGGGCCAAGACGGCGGCGTCTTCTCTTCTGGCACGAAGCGAGACTCGCGCGGCGCGCGGAGGAATGTGGTGGTTTCTCTATCCCGTTTGATAGTTTGATACCGTATACACCTCTGGGTTCTGCGGCGGGCGGGCGGCTCTCACTCAGCGCTCACCCCGCCCGTCGTCTCCTGAAAAGAACCATCTGCGAGGCGGATCATCAAAGGCCCGTCGGGTGGAGAGAACGAAGGGAAGGAGGTCGACTCCACGCTCTTTTTTTTGTCAGAGAGGTGAGAGCCCACGATCGACCGGGGGGGCCCCGACCACCGCCGCCCGATGTTCTGGACACGTTTTGAGAAGCCAACATAGTCAAGAGCGTTATTTTATTATCCCATTTTGGGGCGGGAACCCCTTTTGGTGTTATAGCATCATGTCATGCTTTAGCTATTGAAAAATCGCTATACGAGCTTGTATAGGTCTGCTTTTTTTGTAAAAAATCGAAGAACCACTGACATTATTATTTCAGAAAACTGTCGGGATGTAGAAAACATTAATGGAATCTGATCTCAGGTCAGAATGGGTTATATATTATGGAACCGCCGTCGTGGACGAGGACTGAAATGTCTGAGGGTGTTTCTTTTTGTCAGATGTTTGGAGAGCTTCCCTTTGCATAAATAACTATATATGCCGCCCGGCGCGTTTCCTTTTTATTGGCAGCTCCCTTTGTGTTCCACCCAAATGTGTGAATGAGGCACATTACGGCCTGGGTGTAATATGAAGGAGAAGCTATATAGATTAACACATTCTGACCTGGGTGTAGAGAGAGGGTAATATGAAGGAGAAGGCACGGCACTCTGTGTGGAGCATGTGTGTCAAATCTGAAGCCGGTTGGGCGATATAGTTTCCCCGAGTTTTAAGTGGATTACACACACTTAACACGGCCCCTGGTACAGACGGGGGGGACGGGGGGCCCTAAAACGCAGCGTGTTTATGGAGCCGTCCTGTCGGATCAGACGCGCTCCGTTGAGCGCCTCATGGAGGGTGTCGATCCGCACGCCGCAGTCAAGGGGACGGCGGGGAATAAGGGAAACGTGCGAAGGAAATGAATCGAGGCGTTAGTTTTTGTTTTACAGCATAGAGGATGTGCGATAACACCACGTTTACCCAGGTGTGTGCACGCATGCATGTTCCAAGAAGCCTGTGTGTGTGTGTGTGTGTGTGTGTGTGTCCACAGACTTGTTCAGTCATTCTAACAAACACCTGCTAATCATAAGCACATACTTTAGGATAGATATATGGTACAGCACAACACACACTGAGGGCGCACGCACACGCACACGCACACACACACACACACACACACACACACACACACAGTCCCTCCAGTTCAGACTGGTTTCCAGTATAAACATTAAGGTCTCAGGCCCTCCAGCGCTCTGCAGCCGTTAACCTCAGCCTCCGTGAAGCGTAGCGAAACCACCCCCCCCCGCCCGGGCCTGTGCTTTTACAAGCCCACCACACACACACACACACACACACACACACACACGAGCGCACACGCTCGCGTGCACGAACGCACGCACACGTGTCGAGCTGTTCATCAACAAACCTTTTTTCACTGATGAAAAAAAACCACTAAGCTATGATGACTAAATATATATTGACAATTTTGTCAACAAATTAACTATGTAGTGGACAAGAGATCCATTATAGAACTATGATGGATCTAATTATCTGGACTTGGACCGGGTGGCGCCGGTGGGTCGGTGGGTCCTGGCCGGGTCCCACACCACGACACACCGTCCAGATACTTTTACCGTAAAATAATATACTTTCACAAGAAACCCAAGCCGTGGCTCGGAGAGATCCGACACCGCTCCAAAAGACCTCCCTGCAGGTACTGTACTGTACAACAGAGGCTCTGCTAGAGAGACATACTGTATGTGGACGGGATTATTATTATTATTGTTATGCCTTAATGTACTGATAGGATGAAAGTAGACTGAGCTAAGCGTCAGGCTGGCTCAGCAGCCTCTAGAGGCCCAGACGGTTGAGCTATAGGGGCATGACGGAGCAATAAAGAAGATATAAATGTATGTATAGGAGCATGACGGAGCAATAAAGAAGATATACATTGATATATAGGAGCATGACGAAGGAATAAAGGAGATATAAATTGATGTATAGGAGCATGACGAAGGAATAAAAAAGTACTGTAAATCATGTATTCATGTCGTACATATATATCTATCTCGTAACGAAAGCGCTTTCACTCAAAGTCACACGTGTCTTTCTCAAAGCGTGTGAATGCGTAGCGCCGTGCAGAGGAATGTAAACGGCTCCTCTGTGAATCTCTTTATCCCATTTTGGGGCGGGAACGCCTTTTGGTGTTATAGCATCATGTCATGCTTTAGCTATTGAAAAATAGCAGATCTACAAGGTAGTCTTGTAGGTCTGCTATTTTTTTTTAATCGAAGAACGACTGACACGTAGAAACATAGCTTCTTCAGAAAACTGTCAGGATGTATACAGAAGACATTTATATAGAGAAAATCGATAAAAAATGTCAGAATAGAATCTGATCTCAGGTCAAAATGGGTTATGTGACAGTGGGATCAGAACGGCGGCTCCTCTGTGCATCTCTTTATGTGACAGTAAGGATCAGAACGGCAGCGGAAAACCAAAGGGGTTTCAGATCCTTCCGCCTTTCTCTCTCCTCTCTCTGCCTTCCCACGCTCTGTCTCTCCATTCTGTCCATTCTATCACGGTCTTTGTGTATCTGACGGTTAAGATGAACGCTCTGTCTGTCCATTCTATCACAGTCTTTGTGTATCTGACGGTTAAGATGAACGCTCTGTCTGTCCATTCTATCACAGTCTTTGTGTATCTGACGGTTAAGATGAACGCTCTGTCTCTCCATTCTATCACGGTCTTTGTGTATCCGACGGTTAAGATGAACACTCTGTCTCTCCATTCTATCACGGTCTTTGTGTATCTGACGGTTAAGATGAACGCTCTGTCTGTCCATTCTATCACGGTCTTTGTGTATCTGACGGTTAAGATGAACGCTCTGTCTGTCCATTCTATCACAGTCTTTGTGTATCTGACGGTTAAGATGAACACTCTGTCTGTCCATTCTATCAGTCTTTGTGTATCTGACGGTTAAGATGAACGCTCTGTCTCTCCATTCTGTCCATTCTATCACGGTCTTTGTGTATCTGACGGTTAAGATGAACACTCTGTCTCTCCATTCTATCACAGTCTTTGTGTATCCGACGGTTAAGATGACGGCAATACAAAAACAAACAGATTCCGCCTCCCCCAAAAAGAACCTCTCCACAGCTGTCTGTCTGTCTGTCTGTCCGTCCGTCCGTCCGCCCGTCTGCCCGTCCGCCCTGCTGTCACTTATCCATTCAATCCCTCCACTCCACCGTCTCCAAGCATTTAACCCATTCTGACCTGAGATCAGATTCTAGACAAATGTCTTCTAAATCATGACAGTTTTCTGAAAAACCCCCATGTTTCTATGTGTGAGTCTCAAACATTTTCATGCCAAGGAACCCCAAAAAATATCTGTAATTGGCCGCCGACCCCCATCTGAAAATATGTTGTTCCAGGGACCTCCCCAAGAAGCAAAGATTTTGAGTTAAAAACATTCGCTCTGAAAGAATATATATCCAAAGATTTGCACTACATTTTCATGATTTTTCAAAAATAGCAGACCTATACAAGCTCGTAGCGCGCCACTCGGTGGCGCGCTATGAGCTTGTAGATCTGCTATTTTTCAATAGCTATAAAGCACAACATAATGCTATAACACCAAACACACTCACACATTCACAGTTTGACTGTCCCTCGGATACAGGTAGCCTATATCTATCTTTCATTCACTGTGAAACTCTTAGGCTGGGAAGTGGGAAGGTCACAACATTATTATACACATTGTGGAGTCTGTCAGGTCTCACCTCAGGGGGAGGGGCGAGTTACCAGGACAACCAGGCACGCCCAGGGCCGGGTCATAGACTCAGTGTATTATCCCAGAGCAATTCTAAATCAGCTGCGCCTCATTCCGGCCGCCGCCCTGGTTAGCAATTAAGGACAGCCGCAGCCTGTCAGCCGCGCCCTTTATAAACAGCCTGCGCACCTAGCAGTATCAGATCCCTGCTACACACAGACGCTCGCGCAGCATATGCCGTCCACTCGGCGTTGGATGGTAAGTCCACACTCCTCTCACTTATGGACTCTCACGTATGGACTATGTTTATTGTTTGATTGTTTGTATCACCACTCAATTGCTCTCTTATATTCTCACATCACCAGGCTTGTAGGCGTGGGGCTGGAAGCACACGCAGGAGCGTGTGCCCCCCATAGACAAGTATACACGGAGAGCCGCATGCATACTGGAGACCCACCTGGCTCGTATCGGGGACGAGTGCGGAAGACGGGACCCCCGTATGGAAACGGCAGCCCCACAGCTCCATAAGGTCGCAGTAAGACAAACCGTTCACTATCTATCACCCGTGTTATTAAGAAGTGGCACTCATAGTGGCAAATGAGCAGCTAAGGATAATAACGAAGATTGTGAATGAAGGAAGTCACCCTGTCGATGCTAAATGAAGACTGTGAATGAAGAGTGTCACCGTGGTGTTGTACACTGAAGATTGTTGCATGAAGATAACCCCGTAGAGACTAATGGAAGCTAGCAGGCTCTAGATAAAGTGTCACGTACACCCTGTGAAAGAAGACAGGCCCGTGTTATGTTTATTTCACCCTTGAAGAGACTTTAAGTTGGCTTGCGCCGCCAGGCCCGGTGAAAGAAGACCGTTAGAAACTAGAGCGCTTACTTTGTGTTAACCCCCTGACTGCCGTTGTCGTACCGACACGGCCACCCAGTAGATAGAGAGAAATAAGAATATAAATGCTTGTGTATCTTCCTGTTGGCCGAGCCTAAGGGGCCCTCCGTACCATCCCCGCCCGGTACCATACCAAGTACTTTTACTCTAATTACTCACCACCCCGTATCCGAGTACTTCTACTCTAAAGTACTCTTCTGTGCCTTGTGGATAGAGAAAGATACGCACCCCCTTACCTACCTCCGGGGGAGCCTCCTGGCCTCCTCTGGAACCTGGAAAAGAAGAAGAGAAAGAGTTATACAAAGGTCCAGTTGGTAGACTGCCTAGACCGGGTGTCTCAGGCCCCAACTTTGTACTTACCTTGTGCTCTGACCGTATGCTAACATCCCCTCTCATCCTCTGCAGTGACGACTCCCGCCTCGGAGCCGGGACCTCATGCAAAGAATATTACTGTCTGAGTTCTGTTTGTGAAAACTGACTTTGTTTGAACCTGTTGGAGAAATAAAGCAAGGGGCGCCATCGTGTGTCTAACCCCTGAAACTGCACTCTGAGTTGTATTTCCCACCCGACCTCCCACATATGGTGGAGAATGTGGGTATTCATCTGATCTCAACCACCGCCTAAACATGGCCAGCCCCGAATTGGCCGCCCTTCTCCGAAGTCAGACTGAACTACAGAACGCTGTGCGTGAAGTTGTCCGCAGGCTAGACCGACACGGTGATGTCCCTAGGACCCCCAACGCCGTCCTCTCCAAGCAGACCCCCGAGGATGACATCGAGGCGTACCTCGAACTCTTCGAACGCACCGCCGACCGCGAGCAGTGGCCCGCCGCCGACTGGGCCGGCATACTGGCGCCCTACCTCTCGGGAGAGGCTCAACGCGCATGTCGGGACCTTCCCGCCAGAGACGCTCGAGACTACGAGACGCTGAAGGCCGCCATCTTGTCCACCCTCGGCTACAGCCTGCCCGCCCGGGCCCAGCGGTACCACATGTGGGCCTATCAGCAGGCCCAGCCCCCTCGCGCTCAGGTCGCCGACCTCTACCGCCTGACGCAGAGCTGGCTGACCACGGGCGGAGAGACCCCGTGGATTGAGAGATTAGTCATAGACCGGTGTGTCCGTGCCCTGCCATCCGACGCCAAGAAATATGTTGCCCGAGTCAGCCCCACATCCGTGGACGCCCTGATCGCCCTCCTGGAGAACCACCACGTCTGCTCGGATATGCTCCGCCAGACCAAGAGCGACGCCGTCCCCAAGACAGACGACCGCCGAGACCGACGCCGACCAACCCCGCCGGCCCCGGTCCGGCCCCGTGCCTCCGGCCCCCCCGACCGCAGCCCGCGGATCCGCAGGTGCTACGTCTGTAATCGGGAGGACCACCTGTCCTGGGCCTGCCCAGAGCGGCCCCCCGGCCCCGATGTCTCAAAGCCCTCCGCGGACAGCATGAGAGGGCCCCGCCCCTGCCTCCACACCGGAAGTGAGAGCCGACGACAGACCACCCTCCCCGCCCGGGTTGATGGGACCGACACCCATGCCTTGCTGGACTCAGGCAGCGTGGTGACGCTGGTCCGGGGTGACCTCGCCTCCGCCACCAATGGACCCACCATCCCGGTCACGTGTGTCCACGGAGATGTCCGGCGGTACCCCGTCGCCCACGTGACCGTACAGACCCCCCGTGGCTCCGCGTTGGTCGCCGCCGGAGTGGTCCCCGAACTCCCCGTCCCCCTCTTGATCGGAACGGACTGTCCGCTGTTCGAGAAATACTGGAACCCGGGACGACGAGGGCCCCCCAGGACGCGGCGCCGCCGACGCCGCCGAAGTAGCGTACCCCTCGTCGCCTGCCCCGCCCTCCGCGAAGACGGGACCTCGTCCACCAGCAGCGGCCGAGGAAGTCCCCAGCCAGAACCCGGGCCGGAAGAAGCGGAGGCCTCCGACGCAGACGACACGCCGGCCCTCGGTGAAGACCCCTTCCTAGAGTTCCCCAGAATAGACGCGCCGCCCCCCCGGCGGCAAGGATCGTTCGCCACCGCTCAGTGGGCCGACCCCAACCTGGCTGGCGCCAGGCGGAACGTCGTGGCCGTCGACGGGAAGCTGAACCCGGGGGTGAGTGAGAAACCTTTCCCACACTTCTTCGTCCAACACGACTTGCTGTACCGCGCTTGCAAGGACCCCGCTGGGGAGGTCGTCGAACAATTACTCGTCCCCAAACCGTATGTGTCCCGAGTAATGTATCTCGCCCACTCCCACCAGTTAGGGGCCCACCTGGCCGTACAAAAGACTTACGACCGGGTCGCCGCCCGCTTCTATTGGCCAGGCGTTAAGAAGGCCATTGAGGAGTTTTGCCGCTCCTGTGCCGAGTGTCAGCTAACCGCCCCCCGCGGCGTGCCCCATAGCCCCCTAATTCCAATGCCAATTATCGATGTACCGTTCTCCCGTATCGCCATGGATATTGTCGGACCCCTCCCTAAGTCCGCCCGGGGCCACCGGTACATCCTAGTCATCATGGATTATGCGACGCGCTATCCGGAGGCCATCCCCCTCCGCACCGCCAACGCCCGGGCCATCGCCCACGAGCTGCTGATGCTATTCAGCCACGTCGGCATAGCGGACGAAATCCTGACCGACCAGGGCACGTGCTTCATGTCCAGAGTCCTAGCATCCCTGTATAAATGGCTGAAGGTCAAGCGTATACGGACCTCCGCCTACCACCCTGAGACGGATGGTTTGGTCGAACGGTTCAACCAAACGCTAAAGAAAATGTTAAAACGCGTCACGGAAGAGGACGCCAAAGACTGGGACCGCCTCATCCCGTTTGTACTCTTCGCCATTCGCGAAGTACCCCAAGCGTCAACCGGGTTTTCGCCCTTTGAGCTCCTGTACGGGAGGAAACCGCGTGGCCTCCTCGACCTGGCTAAAGAAGCCTGGGAGAGCCAGCCGTCCCCCCTCCGCAGCGTCATCGAACACGTCGACGCGCTCCAGGAGCGCGCCAAACGCATCTGGCCCATCGTAAGAGAGCACATGGCCGCAGCCCAGACGGCCCAGGCGCGCACCTACAATAAGGGTGCCAAGATCCGAGAGTTCGCCCCCGGCGATAAAGTGCTGGTGTTGGTCCCCACCAGCGAATGTAAGTTCCTGGCCCGATGGAAGGGCCCATATGAAGTCGTAGAGAGGAAAGGAGACGTGAACTACCGGGTGAGTCAGCCAGGTAGAAGACGCGGACACCAGATCTACCACGTGAACATACTGAAACGGTGGCATACGCCGGAGGAAGTGCCCCTACCCGCTTTAGTAACCTTTGTCTCCCCGCAGGCCCCGGCCGTGGCCCTTGGTGAGGATCTGACGCCCCAGCAGACACAGGACTTGCGGGAGCTACTCGATCGGAACCGCGACGTATTCTCAGAGTTACCGGGCCACACCTCCGTGCTAAAGCATGACATCGACACCCCTAACGGCCAGGTAGTGAGACTACGGCCGTACCGGATCCCGGAGGCACGAAGGAAGGCAATCAGAGAAGAGGTCCAGAAGATGCTCGAGCTGGGGGTCATCGAGGAGTCCCACAGTGCCTGGTCGAGCCCGATCGTGATTGTCCCCAAACCCGACGGCACACTCCGCTTCTGCAATGATTTCCGGAAGTTAAATGAGATCTCCGTGTTCGACGCGTATCCCATGGCCCGCGTCGATGAGCTGATTGACCGGCTGGGGCCCGCCCGGTTCATCAGTACCCTCGACCTGACTAAAGGGTACTGGCAGGTTCCCCTCACGGAGAGAGCCAAGCAGAAGACGGCCTTCATCACTCCCGATGGACTCTTCCAGTACCGAGTGATGCCCTTCGGAGTACACGGGGCCCCCGCCACGTTCCAACGGCTGATGGACCGGATACTGCGACCCCACCAGGCCTTCGCGGCGGCCTACCTGGACGATGTAATCATCCACAGCGCCACCTGGGGACAGCACCTGGAGCGGGTCGACACAGTCCTAGCCACCCTACGGGCGGCCGGCCTGACCGCCAACGCAAAGAAGTGCCGCATTGGTTGGACCGAGACGGACTACCTCGGCTACACCATCGGCCGAGGGTGCATCCGACCACAGACGAGGAAGGTGGAGAAGATCCAGACCTGGCCACGCCCGGTGACCAAGAAGCAGGTCAAGTCCTTCCTCGGCCTGATCGCCTATTACCAGAAGTTCGTCCAGAACTTCGCCACGATCGCGGCCCCCCTCCACGACTTGACCAAGAAGAACCTTCCCCACCACGTCCAGTGGACGGACGAGGCGGACGAAGCCTTCCGCACGTTGAAGACCGCCCTGTGCAGCGAGCCGGTGCTCGTGGCGCCGGACTTCACAAGGCCCTTCATCCTCGCCACGGATGCGTCCAACACCGGGGTCGGCGCTGTCCTGTCCCAGCCGCTAGACGGAGATGAGCATCCCGTACTGTACATCAGCAGGAAGCTGCTGAAGCACGAGCGTAACTACTCCACTGTCGAGAAGGAGTGCCTGGCCGTGAAATGGGCCATCCATCACCTCCGGTACTACTTATGGGGCAGACAGTTCACCCTCGTGACCGACCACGCGCCACTCAAGTGGATGGCGGCGAACAAAGACCGCAACGACCGTGTCACCCGCTGGTTCGTCGAGCTCCAGAGCTACAAGTTCGAGATAGAGCACCGGCCCGGGACCAAGATGAAACACGCGGACGCGCTCTCAAGACTGTACGAAGACGAGGGAAGTAGTCAAGCTCCTTGCGGTAGCAAGAAACTTAGGGGGGGAGTGTGTGGAGTCTGTCAGGTCTCACCTCAGGGGGAGGGGCGAGTTACCAGGACAACCAGGCACGCCCAGGGCCGGGTCATAGACTCAGTGTATTATCCCAGAGCAATTCTAAATCAGCTGCGCCTCATTCCGGCCGCCGCCCTGGTTAGCAATTAAGGACAGCCGCAGCCTGTCAGCCGCGCCCTTTATAAACAGCCTGCGCACCTAGCAGTATCAGATCCCTGCTACACACAGACGCTCGCGCAGCATATGCCGTCCACTCGGCGTTGGATGGTAAGTCCACACTCCTCTCACTTATGGACTCTCACGTATGGACTATGTTTATTGTTTGATTGTTTGTATCACCACTCAATTGCTCTCTTATATTCTCACATCACCAGGCTTGTAGGAGTGGGGCTGGAAGCACACGCAGGAGCGTGTGCCCCCCATAGACAAGTATACACGGAGAGCCGCATGCATACTGGAGACCCACCTGGCTCGTATCGGGGACGAGTGCGGAAGACGGGACCCCCGTATGGAAACGGCAGCCCCACAGCTCCATAAGGTCGCAGTAAGACAAACCGTTCACTATCTATCACCCGTGTTATTAAGAAGTGGCACTCATAGTGGCAAATGAGCAGCTAAGGATAATAACGAAGATTGTGAATGAAGGAAGTCACCCTGTCGATGCTAAATGAAGACTGTGAATGAAGAGTGTCACCGTGGTGTTGTACACTGAAGATTGTTGCATGAAGATAACCCCGTAGAGACTAATGGAAGCTAGCAGGCTCTAGATAAAGTGTCACGTACACCCTGTGAAAGAAGACAGGCCCGTGTTATGTTTATTTCACCCTTGAAGAGACTTTAAGTTGGCTTGCGCCGCCAGGCCCGGTGAAAGAAGACCGTTAGAAACTAGAGCGCTTACTTTGTGTTAACCCCCTGACTGCCGTTGTCGTACCGACACGGCCACCCAGTAGATAGAGAGAAATAAGAATATAAATGCTTGTGTATCTTCCTGTTGGCCGAGCCTAAGGGGCCCTCCGTACCATCCCCGCCCGGTACCATACCAAGTACTTTTACTCTAATTACTCACCACCCCGTATCCGAGTACTTCTACTCTAAAGTACTCTTCTGTGCCTTGTGGATAGAGAAAGATACGCACCCCCTTACCTACCTCCGGGGGAGCCTCCTGGCCTCCTCTGGAACCTGGAAAAGAAGAAGAGAAAGAGTTATACAAAGGTCCAGTTGGTAGACTGCCTAGACCGGGTGTCTCAGGCCCCAACTTTGTACTTACCTTGTGCTCTGACCGTATGCTAACATCCCCTCTCATCCTCTGCAGTGACGACTCCCGCCTCGGAGCCGGGACCTCATGCAAAGAATATTACTGTCTGAGTTCTGTTTGTGAAAACTGACTTTGTTTGAACCTGTTGGAGAAATAAAGCAAGGGGCGCCATCGTGTGTCTAACCCCTGAAACTGCACTCTGAGTTGTATTTCCCACCCGACCTCCCACAACATACAATAGTCAATGAAATGTATACAGTTTAAAACCCATACAAAGCAATATCAATATCAGAATCAGAAAGACTTGTCACACCTTGAAAACTAACACATTTTCCAGGGCTCCTCAACCAAAGGAGAAGTTCCCAGCTGCATTTTCTTTTTTTTCTTATTTTTTAATATTTTTAAAATAATATGCAAGTTTTTAATCGATTTGAGTACCGGCTCAAGTTGCTGTACTTCAATATATTTTGATGATAAATACTTTTTATGGAATAATATTTTTACATTGGGTAAAATATACCTGTGATTATAGTGATGTTGTATAACGGAAATATGTTTAGTGTTCTGGAGATAAACACCTCGTCGGCCTAGCACGAGGAACAGGAGTGTGTGTGTGTCTTGTTTCAATCACCGCGGGCTGTGCGTATAGGGAACACAACGGGTGTGAGGTGATGTGTGTGTGTGTGTGTGTGTGTGTGTGCGCGCGTGTGTGTGTGTGTGTGTGTGCGTGCGTGCGTGCGTGTGTGTGTGTGTGTGTGCGTGCGTGTGCGTGTGTGTGTGTGTGTGCGTGTGTGCGTGTGTTGGGGGAACGGGTGTGAGGCGATGTGCGTGCGGTGGTGGTGCGTTGCAGATTGCTACAAGGTGCACATGTAGTTCCTACTGGAACTGGATCTGTGAGGAAGGAGGAGGACTTTGGTTGCAGGACGGCCGAATTATGCCATTTTGGGCGGAAACCCCTTTTGGTGTTTTATAAGTATTATGTTATGCTTTAGCTATTGAAAAATAGCAGATCTACAAGCTCGTAGCGCGGCACTCTGCTATTTTTATTAAAATCGGGAAAATGTGCCTCACATCTTTGAATATATATTCTTTCAGAGTTTTCAGTTTTTTTTTACTCAAAGGTTCCCTGGGCTGGAACAGCGTATTTTCAGATAGGGGTCGGCAGCATAATATTACATATAATCTGTGGGGTCCTTGACACTAAAACCACTGATTATAGAAACTGATATAGAAACATGAGGTTTTTCAGAAAAAGATTTTTTTTTTTAAATCTCAACGTCAGGCCTAAATGGGTTATTCAGGCGTTGGAAGCAGAGAAGAAGAGCGTCTGGTCGTAATAACGTGCCGACCCACGGGGTCAAACGCTCTGCGTCCGCACTCCCAACTTTAACCCATTCTGACCGGGAACCCATGTTGGTGTTATAGCATCATGTTATGCTTTAGCTATTGAAAAATAGCAGATCTACAAGCTCATAGCGCGCCACCGAGTGGCGCGCTACGAGCTTGTAGGTCTGCTATTTTTTGAAAAATCGAAGAGCGACTGACATTTTTTTTTAATCTGATCTCAGGTCAGAATGGGGTTAATCAGACCAGTGTGTGTCCTAGTGGAAACCTCGTATGAATCTGATCTCAGGTCAGAATATGGGTTCATCAGACCAGTGTGTGTGTGTCCAGTGGAAACCTCGTATGAATCTGATCTCAGGTCAGAATGGGGTTAATCAGACCAGTGTGTGTGTCCTAGTGGAAACCTCGTATGAATCTGATCTCAGGTCAGAATGGGGTTCATCAGACCAGTGTGTGTCCTAGTGGAAACCTCGTATGAATCTGATCTCAGGTCAGAATGGGTTAATGGCAAACACCCAACGTCTTCTTATCCCCCTCTGGCCCGTCTCTAAGCATGTCCACAATTGCTCCAGCATGTGGAGTATATCATCTGTGAATCGACTACTGACTATCCCTCCTATCCCCTAAAACAGTGCTGGAATAAAGTCAACTCAATTGTACAATAAGTACAAGTATCAATACCGCACTATAGAAATACTCTGTTAAAGAAGTAAAAGTCCGGAATTCAAAATGTACATGAGTAAAAGTACAAAGGTGTCAAAATGTACTTAAAGTAACAGAAGTAAAAAGTACTCATTATGCCAGAATGTCTCATTTCAAGTTTTCAAAATGTATGAAATTCCTTTGAAAGCATCGCATGCTTTTCATCCAAAAATAATTAAAAAAATAAATGAAAAAAATCATATAAATAAAACACAGGCACCTCACGTACATTATGAGGAAGGCAGTCTGAGTCAAAAGGGACGGGTGTTTTCGATTATTGTTTTTTTTTTTTACTATATTTTTTATCCCACGATTTTGTAACCCATTTTTCACCCCTGTGTCAATCATCTACTGTGATCCTGGGCTCTACACACCCTCCGCCAACCTGGGGAGAGCAACGGACTTGAACTCATGCTTCCTTCATGCCTGAGTGTCCAAGTTGCTCCTTTACACCTGACAGGGGGGAGTTTCCCTGGTTGGACGTAGCGTAGCGCGTGGAAGGAACACGTTATTCCAACCAGTTCCTTTCCCCTCCATCAGGCGCCCCGGCTGGCCAGGGGGAGGCAGTTTAGAGACCAGGATTACTGCATGTTTTTGTGAGGGTACCTACACGGGGAGAAAATGTGAGGGTACCTACCCTAGGGGACACGGGGAGAACATGCAAACTCCACACAGTTTTCGATGAATCTATCGTGGTTAAAATGGAGTTTGATGTTACGACGGGGTTTGTATATAGGAAGGGTGGGGGGGGGGGGGGGGGGGGCTAAAACCAATATCAACTAAATACTGAACAGAGCAACTTAAAAACTGTCTGGGGTGCAAAGCATGCTCACATCATGATCACATGACCAAACGTTCTTTTGGGATAGTGAAATATCTCTTTAACCATTTTGGGGCGGGAACCCCTTTTGTTGTAAGCATTACATTGTGCTTTATAGCTATTGAAAAATAGCAGATCTACAAGCTCATAGCGCGCCACCGAGTGGCGCGCTACGAGCTTGTAGGTCTGCTGTTTTTGAAAAATTGACCGACGTAGAAGACATTTTTAGAATCTGATCTCGGGTCAGAATGGAAAACTGTCAGGATGTCGAAGACATTTTTAGAATCTGATCTCAGGTCAGAATGGAAAACTGTGAGGATGTAGAAGACATTTATAGAATCTGATCTCAGGTCAGAATGGAAAACTGTCAGGATGTAGAAGACATTTTTAGAATCTGATCTCAGGTCAGAATGGAAAACTGTCAGGATGTAGAAGACATTTTTTAGAATCTGATCTCGGGTCAGAATGGAAAACTGTCAGGATGTAGAAGACATTTTTTAGAATCTGATCTCGGGTCAGAATGGAAAACTGTCAGGATGTAGAAGATATTTTTAGAATCTGATCTCAGGTCAGAATGGAAAACTGTCAGGATGTAGAAGACATTTTTTAGAATCTGATCTCGGGTCAGAATGGAAAACTGTCAGGATGTAGAAGACATTTTTTAGAATCTGATCTCGGGTCAGAATGGAAAACTGTCAGGATGTAGAAGACATTTTTTAGAATCTGATCTCGGGTCAGAATGGAAAACTGTCAGGATGTAGAAGACATTTTTTAGAATCTGATCTCAGGTCAGAATGGGTTAATGGTATACAGGTGAAACCACCCAATATATTTGTTTACAACTAAAACCTTCTCTCATGGGGGGGGGTGGGGTCCCTCCCTCTCTCCTCCCTGGTAGAATATCCAGTGACCAAAACCAACCAGCAGGGGGCAGTGGTGTCCCAAAGCAGTACTCATATACTGACGATGTCCATCATTGGTCCAGTCATGGACCAATGCAATCACACCATGTGTGCATGCGTGTGCGTGTGCATGTGTGCATGTGCGTGTGATACGCATGTTGTGTACTTTGCACGTGCACAACACATGCATGCATCCAAATGTTCTCACACACAAACCTACACAACAAGCTGTATATTATTGTCTATACATGCAGTAAATAAATAGCATGTGTGCACATGCACGCACACACACACACACACACACACACACGGAGCAATGGTAGTCCTCATCAGGCACATCTAATGTCGATGTTCACAGGCTTCTGTGTGAGGCCTATAGAGGGCATCTGAGCATGAGCGGCACCACAAGTCTTACACTAAATGCGTTCGGGAAGCCCAGCCATCGTCTTTTAACCTGAACAATGAAGGGGTGAAGACCACTCATGACCCAACATGTCCTACAGAGGTCAGGGGTCACCAGCATGTCCTACAGAGGTCAGGGGTCACCAGCATGTGACTGGGGTTAAAAAAGGGGAAAAAAAGAAAATCACACTTGTGTGAAGTGAGAATTATCATGATGATCATGCATGATGAAGTCACCCACTTACGTCATTTGCCTTCGATTTAGCAATTGACGTTGATGTACAGAAGCATTTGCGTCTTACAAAGTCCATAGACTTAGCCACACACATGACATCATACAAAGTCCATAGACATAGCCACACACATGACGTCACAGGCCGAACACACAATGCCAGGCAAAAAAAAGAAAAAATAACCCAGGTAGGAGGTGTAAAGATCGTCATAGTTCAGAGCTCTATTTAAGGTAAATCTTTGCTCAGTCCAAATTAAACCCTATATTTTATTGAGCATAATTAATATGCAGGACATTAATTACAACCTTGATTTGGGCAACCCAAATATGGAGATGACAGGCGTCATAGTGGTGATGTCATACTGCACATGAGTGACATCATAGACTGGTCACATGGGGTCTGGTGTAGTTGACTCAATGTTTTCTGTTTTTCCTTCTTCTAGTGACCTTGTTGGCAGTGAGCACACTGTTGGTTGTCATGGCTACCAGTTCCCACCTGATGTTGTGTGGGAGTTCGGTCTGATCCAGATCTAACTGGATAACTGCTAGCTTACATAACGTCTTAAGAGTAGGACTCAAGTCTAAGATGAACAGGTCATCTATGTGTGTGTGGTATCTGTGTTTGAATCCTCCAAAGAGGATGGTACGATCTCCCATAATGCAACAGCACATACCATACATTGGACCCGGGCCTTTCCCTTTGGGCTCAAAATTCTTCCAGGAGAAGGAGTCTGGGTTGAATTTCCATAGATTATTGAAGGTCTGATTCTGGTTTTCGCCACCAAATATGTACAGCTCTCCATTATAGTTAAAGGCTGAATGACAGTAGCGTCCTTCTGGAAGAAGCTGTGCAGAAGGTGTGCTCATCCAGAGGTCGGTCTCTGTGTCAAAAACTCTGATGGTGTTGTGGCACCGACCCCCCCATATAGCCCCCCCATATAATACAAACATCTTTGTCCCAATGATGGTAGCAGAGTGACTCCATGAAGCAGGAGGTGGAGTTCCTCTGGTGTTAATTGAAGACCAGACCATCGTGCTGGTGTCCAACTTGTACATGTCATTAGTCCATCCAGTCAGCGGGGTGTATCCTCCATGGATAAACATGTCCTTCCCCAACACACAGGCTGAGTGGCCGTACCTCGCCTCTGGAACAGCTCCAGAAACCCTGCTGGGTTGCAACCACATGTGGGCGTCCACATCAAATGCATAAAGCTCATTGTAGTACTCCCCTCCCCAGCGGCCTCCCCAGATGTAGACTGTATCTTCTACCAGCACAGCTGTGTGGCCGTAGCGCCTGGATGGAACCTCAAGGTGACCGTCTCCTCTTCCAGGACTCACTGGAGGTAACTTCTTCCAGCATAAAGACATTGTGTTGAAAACATGGACATCCATCTCATCCTTGTTGTTCCATCCATCATAGTAGCCTCCAAAGGAATACAGTTTGTTCCTCACTGCTACAGCAGCATGAAGGGCTCGCTTTGGTCCTCCTGCTTTGGAAATGGTCCAACACAACATCTGTCTGTCTGTCTGTCTGTCTGTCTGTCTCTCCCTCTCGACGTGAACAGTCAGTATCAACACAACACATCATCTTATATATCCTGGTGTGAAATCACACGCAACACAAACTGTTGCCATGCACGCCTAAACAACACCAATTTGCACGGCAGTTCTCATCTGCACCCTTTTTTATTCTGGCCATAATAATGGTTTTATTAAGATCCAATAATGAGTTGTTTGTTTAGGGCAGTTATGATTGTTTTTGCCAACCAAGTCTATGGAATTTAATGTTTGTTATCTACAAGCTCTCAACGCAGGGGGTCACCAACATGTCCTACAGAGGTCAGGGGTCACCAGCAAGTCCTACATAGGTCAGGGGTCACCAGCAGGTCCTACATAGGTCAGGGGTCACCAGCATGTCCTACAGAGGTCAGGGGTCACCAGCATGTCCTGCAGAGGTCAGGGGTCACCAGCATGTCCTACAGAGGTCAGGGGTCACCAGCATGTCCTGCAGAGGTCAGGGGTCACCAGCAAGTCCTACATAGGTCAGGGGTCACCAACATGTCCTACAGAGGTCAGGGGTCACCAGCATGTCCTACAGAGGTCAGGGGTCACCAGCATGTCCACTCGTAGCGCGCCACCGAGTGGCGCGCTACGAGCTTGTAGGTCTGCTATTTTTGAAAAATCGAAGAACGACTGACGTAGAAGACATTTTTTAGAATCTGATCTCAGGTCAGAATGAAAACTGTCAGGATGTAGAAGACATTTTTAGAATCTGATCTCAGGTCAGAATGGGTTAAACTGGGTCAGAAAGACCTCACAGACACCCCCCTCCCCTCCAGGGGCTCTAAACACGCTACAGAAACAGGAGATGGGCTCCTGCCCTGCCCATGAGGCCCTATACTGTATATATGGGCCTCATATAGTTCCCCAGGTTACTTCTTACTTATGTTGCACAAACGAGGCGTAGCGGAGACAGTTCGCAAAAAAGAGAGAACTTGATGTGTTTCATGGGAAAACGTACAAAAACACCAGATTATGGGGGCGTCCCGGACTCCCGTTGTGGTATAAAGTTCCTGTCCAACAGGTGCTGACTGTGTCAGGATACCAGGAAGCCTGAACCCAAATAAAGAGTCTCAAGACAGTATGTTCAAAAATAAACTTACTTATTCAAGCATGAGGCAGTTGACAAACAAAGAACACAGCTTCAAGCTCAGGAAAAATGCCCAAATTGCACGATGCAAAGCACAGAAAACAAAGAACAAAAAATCAAACCTTAGAGGAGAGCACAGGGAACCAGGAACACACAGGGGGAAAACGACATATGTACTGACAAAGAATAAGCAAGGAGTCCAGTTACTGTAAATAGGGAAGAGGTTAATGGCAAAGAGTTCACAGGTTTGTAATGGGAAGGACTGCTGGGCTGATGAGGGAGTGTGAGCAGGTGTGAGGGTAGGAATGGAGAGCTATAAGACTGTAAAAGGTTGAGAACCACAGCGTTGGAGCATCAGATATAAGACTGTAAATGGAAAAAAAACCAAACAATGGAAATGTGGAAATAGAAAGAGAAGAACACATTAGTTCTACTGGTTCTGGGGGTTTAAATTAGTTCTACTGGTTCTGGGGGTTTCCAGTTCAAGCACCGTGTGGAAAAAAACACCCATTTGTCCCAGACTTCTGTGAGAAATTAAACAAATATTATTAATAATGAACCCATGGTCCTTTTCTTATCGTATTCTCGCTGGTTTCATCTGGCTGTTAAAAGGACCACTTCATAGTCATCCAGTGACATCATCATTAGGCAGATCTTTTTTTTTAAAACAAGATTATTTTTTACACAATTATTTAGATTTTTATTATGGTGAGAACGATGTCTTCCATTTTATTTATATTTTCATTATGGTGAGAACGATGTCTTCCATTTTATTTATATTTTCATTATGGTGAGAACGATGTCTTCCATTTTATTTAGATTTTCATTATGGTGAGAACGATGTCTTCCATTTTATTTATATTTTCATTATGGTGAGAACGATGTCTTCCATTTTATTTATATTTTCATTATGGTGAGAACGATGTCTTCCATTTTATTTATATTTTCATTATGGTGAGAACGATGTCTTCCATTTTATTTATATTTTCATTATGGTGAGAACGATGTCTTCCATTTTATTTAGATTTTCATTATGGTGAGAACGATGTCTTCCATTTTATTTAGATTTTCATTATGGTGAGAACGATGTCTTCCATTTTATTTATATTTTCATTATGGTGAGAACGATGTCTTCCATTTTATTTATATTTTCATTATGGTGAGAACGATGTCTTCCATTTTATTTATATTTTCATTATGGTGAGAACGATGTCTTCCATTTTATTTAGATTTTCATTATGGTGAGAACGATGTCTTCCATTTTATTTATATTTTCATTATGGTGAGAACGATGTCTTCCATTTTATTTAGATTTTCATTATGGTGAGAACGATGTCTTCCATTTTATTTAGATTTTCATTATGGTGAGAACGATGTCTTCCATTTTATTTATATTTTCATTATGGTGAGAACGATGTCTTCCATTTTATTTAGATTTTCATTATGGTGAGAACGATGTCTTCCATTTTATTTATATTTTTATTATGGTGAGAACGATGTCTTCCATTTTCATTATGGTGAGAACGATGTCTTCCATTTTATTTAGATTTTCATTATGGTGAGAACGATGTCTTCCATTTGATTTAGATTTTCATTATGGTGAGAACGATGTCTTCCATTTTATTTAGATTTTCATTATGGTGAGAACGATGTCTTCCATTTTATTTAGATTTTCATTATGGTGAGAACGATGTCTTCCATTTTATTTATATTTTCATTATGGTGAGAACGATGTCTTCCATTTTATTTAGATTTTCATTATGGTGAGAACGATGTCTTCCATTTTATTTAGATTTTCATTATGGTGAG
>NC_137879.1:3265157-3275157 GCF_963924005.1 Protomyctophum bolini | reverse complement strand
CACATCAGGAGCAATCAGGGGTTCAGTGTCTTGCTCAAGGACACTTCGACACTAGCCTAGAACTCACCTATGCTTTTTATGGCATAGGCAGCTCCCGGCAGGATCCGCCGGGAGAATATATGCGCAGCTGCGCGACATGGGACTAATTACTTAGAGCGACAGAGAGAGAGAGAGGAGCGTGTGTGTGTGTGTGTGTATGTCAACTTTACAAAGGTGCAGACGATCAGAAATCAGCAGAGAGTGAGCGATGTTTGCGCTACTACTCTATGCCGAATTGAAGTGGACTCAGACTACTGAGGACACTTCGACACTAACTCTGGGGGAGCCCACAGGGTTCGAACTGGGAACCTTACCATCCGGCCACTCTACCGCTGATCCACCGCCGCCCCAGGGTGTATGTCTTATATTATTATCAAAGTCTAAAACGTACTGTAACTATAGTAACTATAAAGCCGTCGAATTATTGGATGGGAGTCAAAGTACAATATTTGTCTCTATAAGACTTTAGTATCTAAGTATAAAAACCCACTGCTCTGGGGGCGTACAGACGCACGCACACGCACACACGCACACACACACACACACACACACACACACACACAAGCACGCACGGACGCAGAGAAAACAAGCACATCACATAAAGCACAGTATGTACTCATGCATAATAGTTTATTTGAACAAAACATAACACACACACACACATGCATGCATGACACACATACACAAACTGCACAAAAACACACGCATGAAAAGACCACAAACATATACATAAACCCATAACCCCCCTCCCACCCACACACACACACACACACACACACACACACACACACGTAGGACAATGGACTGAGTTTTTACATATTCAGCGTGTGCACTATACAGTACACAGCACAACACTATATATGATCAAGGCAGGAAATAATTAAGTTTGAGTGCTTTTACCACAAAAAAGTACAAGTAAAGTGTTAGAAGCTTATTCACAACCACCACACTCGTTGGGTCTCTCTTATAGCTTATTCACAACCACCACACTGGTTGGGTTTCTCTTATGTTATTCACAACCACCACACTCGTTCGGTCTCTCTTATCTTATTCACAACGACCACACTCGTTGGGTCTCTCTTATATCTTATTCACAAACAGCACACTGGTTGGGCCTCTCTTATCTTATTCACAACCACCACACTGGTTGGGTTTCTCTTATCTTATTCACAACCACCACACTCGTAGGGTTTCTCTTATCTTATTCACAACCACCACACTGGTTGGGTTTCTCTTATAGCTTATTCACAACCACCACACTCGTTGGGTTTATCTTATCTTATTCACAACCACCACACTTGTTGGGCCTCTCTTATAGCTTATTCACAACCACCACACTGGTTGGGTTTCTCTTATCTTATTCACAACCACCACACTCGTTCGGTCTCTCTTATCTTATTCACAACCACCACACTCGTTGGGTTTCTCTTATCTTATTCACAACCACCACACTCGTTGGGTTTCTCTTATCTTATTCACAACGACCACACTGGTTGGGTTTCTCTTATAGCTTATTCACAACCACCACACTCGTTGGGTTTCTCTTATCTTATTCACAACCACCACACTCGTTGGGTTTCTCTTATCTTATTCACAACCACCACACTCGTTGGGTTTCTCTTATGTTATTCACAACCACCACACTCGTTGGGTTTCTCTTAGCTTATTCACAACCACCACACTCGTTGGGTCTCTCTTATCTTATTCACAACCACCACACTCGTTGGGTTTCTCTTATCTTATTCACAACCACCACACTCGTTGGGTCTCTCTTAGCTTATTCACAACCACCACACTGGTTGGGTTTCTCTTATCTTATTCACAACCACCACACTCGTTGGGTTTCTCTTATCTTATTCACAACCACCACACTCGTTGGGTTTCTCTTATTCACAACCACCACACTCGTTGGGTCTCTCTTATCTTATTCACAACCACCACACTGGTTGGGTTTCTCTTATCTTATTCACAACCACCACACTCGTTGGGTTTCTCTTATATCTTATTCACAACCACCACACTCGTTGGGTCTCTCTTATCTTATTCACAACCACCACACTCGTTGGGTTTCTCTTATCTTATTCACAACCACCACACTCGTTGGGTCTCTCTTATCTTATTCACAACCACCACACTCGTTGGGTTTCTCTTATCTTATTCACAACCACCACACTCGTTGGGTCTCTCTTATCTTATTCACAACCACCACACTGGTTGGGTTTCTCTTATCTTATTCACAAGCACCACACTGGTTGGGTTTCTCTTATCTTATTCACAACCACCACACTCGTTGGGTTTCTCTTATGTTATTCACAACCACCACACTCGTTGGGTTTCTCTTATCTTATTCACAACCACCACACTCGTTGGGTTTCTCTTAGCTTATTCACAACCACCACACTCGTTGGGTTTCTCTTATCTTATTCACAACCACCACACTCGTTGGGTTTCTCTTATGTTATTCACAACCACCACACTCGTTGGGTTTCTCTTATCTTATTCACAACCACCACACTCGTTGGGTTTCTCTTAGCTTATTCACAACCACCACACTCGTTGGGTCTCTCTTATCTTATTCACAACCACCACACTCGTTGGGTCTCTCTTAGCTTATTCACAACCACCACACTGGTTGGGTTTCTCTTATCTTATTCACAACCACCACACTCGTTGGGTTTCTCTTATCTTATTCACAACCACCACACTCGTTGGGTTTCTCTTATTCACAACCACCACACTCGTTGGGTCTCTCTTATCTTATTCACCACCACCACACTGGTTGGGTTTCTCTTATCTTATTCACAACCACCACACTCGTTGGGTTTCTCTTATATCTTATTCACAACCACCACACTCGTTGGGTCTCTCTTATCTTATTCACAACCACCACACTCGTTGGGTTTCTCTTATCTTATTCACAACCACCACACTCGTTGGGTCTCTCTTATCTTATTCACAACCACCACACTCGTTGGGTTTCTCTTATCTTATTCACAACCACCACACTCGTTGGGTCTCTCTTATCTTATTCACAACCACCACACTGGTTGGGTTTCTCTTATCTTATTCACAACCACCACACTCGTTGGGTTTCTCTTATATCTTATTCACAACCACCACACTCGTTGGGTCTCTCTTATCTTATTCACAACCACCACACTCGTTGGGTCTCTCTTATCTTATTCACAACCACCACACTCGTTGGGTCTCTCTTAGCTTATTCACAACCACCACACTCGTTGGGTCTCTCTTAGCTTATTCACAACCACCACACTGGTTGGGTTTCTCTTATCTTATTCACAACCACCACACTGGTTGGGTTTCTCTTATCTTATTCACAACCACCACACTCGTTGGGTTTCTCTTATCTTATTCACAACCACCACACTGGTTGGGTTTCTCTTATCTTATTCACAACCACCACACTCGTTGGGTTTCTCTTATCTTATTCACAACCACCACACTCGTTGGGTTTCTCTTATCTTATTCACAACCACCACACTCGTTGGGTCTCTCTTATAGCTTATTCACAACCACCACACTCGTTGGGTCTCTCTTATAGCTTATTCACAACCACCACACTCGTTGGGTCTCTCTTATAGCTTATTCACAACCACCACACTCGTTGGGCCTCTCTTATAGCGTAAACCTGCACTAGGCCATCTGACATATTTTTATTTTGAGGGACTCTTTACTGCAATTAAGCTTAAAGCAGAGACGTAGCAACGTCATGCAGCTCGCTTGTAGATCACGTATCTTTCATGAGAGCGTAACTATATATACGTGTATATATATACATATGTAAAAACGGGCATAACTGTACCGGTATACCTCTAACTGCCACGCCTATTTCTCATATACTTCTTCTCATAGTATATATATATATATATATACTTGTGGGGACATTCGGTCATCACAAATAATAAGACAGACACGTGCACGTGCACACACACACGACGACGCGCTAACTTTCTGCCTTTTCCAGCGTTATTGGCAGTGAGCCCGGCAGCCTCTTCACAGAGCATCCATGTCATTGAGCGGGTTCCATTCATTAGGGGGGGTGGGGGGGGGGGGGGGGGGGGGGGGCGTTGACCACGGGCCCCTGAAAGCCACGCCCGGTCGGGGGTCCGCAGCGTTTTTGTCCTGGCTGTTTATCCAAGCCTCTGTTGTTGTTGCTCGGAGGCCCCCCCCGAAAACAGACTGGGTGGGCTCCAACTATGAGAGGGGCCCTCTTAATGGGTCTCCGCGCACACACACACACACACACACACACACACACACACACACACACACACCGCTTACACACACACACACACACACACACACACACACCGCTTATACACACACACACACAGCGCTTATGGCTTACACACACACACACACACACACACACACACTGCTTACACGCACGCACGGAAAAACACAGAAGCATGCATATAACTACATACACACATTATACTCTTGCAGTGACAAGTCCCACGCACACATGCACATTCTTACACGTTCTTACAGTATCCAAGCACATACTGTACACATGCATGCGCACACACACACACACACACACACGTCACTGTATCTCTTAGAGTCTCAGTCAGTCAGTCACACACGCACGCAAGCACTTACGCGCACACACCCAATCTCCCCATGATGCCGTTCTGCGAAAACAAACTCAAAATTCATATTTTGTTTTTGTGTGTGTCTTTGTGATCATCAGACGGGTCAGATTCCACCGGGCTGCGCCGGGCGCTCCCGGGAGACAGTCAAACATTATGGACCGCGCGTGTGTGTGCGTGTGTGTGTGTGCGTGTGTGTGTGTGTGAGAGAGAGGAGACGTCAATATGTTTTGATGTGGAATGAAGGGAACTCTTTATGGCGCGGCCAACAGCCATACACAGACTGTGTGACTTAACCCATTCTGGGCGGGAACCCCTTTTGGTGTTTTAAACATTATGTTATAATTTAGCTATTGAAAAACCGCAGACCTACAAGCTCATAGCACGCCACCGAGTGGCGCGCTATGAGCTTGTAGGTCTGCTATTTTTGAAAAATCGAAGAACGACTACTGACATAGAAACAGCTTTTTATAGAATCTGATCTCAGGTCAGAAACGTAGCTTTTTTCAGAAAACTGTCGGCGTGTAGAAGACATTTTTAGAATCTGATCTCAGGTCAGAATGGCTTAACGACCCCGCTGCTAACGAGCATCACAGAGTGACAGACAGACAGACAGACAGACAGACAGACAGACAGACAGACAGACAGACAGACAGACAGGGTCACAATATAGAGCTATTTAACACTGAACAAACACACTAATGAGTACCATCACAATATAGAGCTTTATAAACCCTTAATTTAACCAAATACAATCACTTTATACACTACTTTTAATAGTTAATGTCTAGTTATTGTTGCACTGCAGCAGCATAGGGGAGGAGAGGAGAGGATTTAAGAGCTCTTCTTTCAGTCTCTTACAATAGGATGGATGGACGGACAGTATAAAGTTTACTTCTATAATCCCTGGATCAGAAGAGACGCACTGCAGCGACCAGTAACAACTAAGGAATGTTAGAGTCCTTCCTTCCTCAGCCCAAGCAGAAAAATGAACACTCGGATGACCATAAAACCATCATCATTAGTGACATAAACTGTTTTCTCTGATCCCCCCCCCCCTTTTTGAATTAGTATTTTTTTTAACACAAATCTCTTCTGGCGTTCCTGCACGCTTCCTTGGAAATAACGCTTCCTCCTTCCTTCACAGGTGTTATCGATGATATACTAATTAGGGCCCTGTTCCCATTCTGATCAAACAAAGAGAGTTGTGGGGGTCCTATAGAAATGTCAATGGTTTGAGAACCGCTGTACACTAAATGGAACAGAAAGCGTTATACGTTAAACTTTAGCTATTGAAAAATAGCAGATCTACAAGCTCACTTGTAGGTCTGCTATTTTTGAAAAATCGTTAAAATGTGCCTCAAATCTTTCAGGAAATTGTCATGATTTTTCGACGTCAGGCTCGAATGGGTTAATTGCGAATGCCTGTCTGTCTGTCTGTGTGTCCGTGTGTGTGTCCGTGTGTCCCCCCTTTGTGCCCATATATGGAGCTGAGTGATTTCCCGCTGTTGTGCCCATATATGGAGCTGAGTGATTACGTCACCATGACTCAGCCATAACCATATAAGGAGTCCTCAAAGCAGCTATACGTCCAAAACCCAAATATGTACGAGCTGCGTTCGCTTCCCGCGTTTGCGCGTCTTGCTGGTATTAGATAACACCTGTGAAGGAAGTTGAAGAGGCCCGGAAGTAAGAGGAAGAGGAGACATCTAAAATGTCGGTATGGTAATTGATGTAACCAAATGGACCCGTATATAGCGGTCGGTATATGTCTGCACTTTCTCACACACGGCCCTATAAGTCAACAGTCAAACGCTGAACACATTTCTGGACAGTGCACGCGGCTCTGAATGGAGTATCCAGTGAAAGGTCGCCCCCATCCCCAATCCCATCCCAGCCAGCCGACCTCTCCAGAAAAAACCTTCTTTTTGTGTGTGTGTTTTTTTTTTTTTTTGCGCCACACAAGTCACAGCTTGGCTTCCACCAGAGCCGCTGACTCCACGTGCAGTCATGCGAGGACTTATTGGGGACGAGAGGGAGCGGGGGAGGGAGAGGGAGGGGCGGGGGGGGTTACAATGGCCGGGACCGGCTGCGGTTAACGAGGCGTAGAGAGCACATGGGTCAAAGGCAACCTTTAACAAGCCACACAGGCACACAACGAGAAGACGGACGTAATACAGAGGTAGAGGCTATTCGGTTTATGGGACAGCTGTGTGTGTGTGCGTGCGTTGCGTGCGTACAGTGCGTGCGTACAGTGTGTTGTGTGTGCGTGCATACGTGCGTGCGTACAGTATGTGCGTACAGTGTGTGTGTGTGTGTGTGTGTGTTGCCAGTCATATACCACTTTAACCCATACAGTATACATGCAGCATTTGAAAAGAGCCGATCTACAAGCACACAAGGCGATGATGCAACAGATAAAGTGCACACACTGTGAAGTACAGTTCTATGCCATTGATAATGACTCATTACTGCGTGGTCTGCGCATTTTCACAATGTATATATTATGTCCACTAGGGGGGAGCAGAGAGCTATATAAAAATCTGAGACCAATGAAATGTAAACGTATGTTTTCTCATGCCATTAAAGCCCTTTGAATTGAAAGCGTCAACAGAGAGAGAGAGAGACAGAGAGAGAGTCCGAATTTGTGACTTTTGTTCATTAAGGGGGTTCGTACTTTGTCTCCACCATCAGTTGTCTTCAGAGGAGGAGGCTGCTCTGTCGGAGGACGAGATGGCCAGGTGTGAGTGAGGGCCCGCGTGGACACCAGACAGTGAAGTCCGATCATCACACGCGCGGAAGGGGACCTTCCGGCGTGCCTGAGGGAGTTGGTAGGGTCAGCCTAACTAGCCCATCTCCCAAAGGCAGGGTCACCCCTACACACCTGATCACATCTGAACCTCTCCCACCCTGTACCGCTGTCCTTCCAGGATACCAGCCATTATTTTCCTTTAAAAGAAAAAAAAATAAATACAAAAAGGATTAAACTCTAGACGGGCCAGTTTACTGATACCTGTCCATTTAAACTCTAGACGGGCCAGTTTACTGATACCTGCCCATTTAAACTCTAGACGTGCCAGTTTACTGATACCTGTCCATTTAAACTCTAGGACGGGCCAGTTTTACTGATACCTGCCCATTTAAACTCTAGACGTGCCCGCCCCAAAGTTATTTGTACAGCCGTGCCCCAGCCACCACCCTTAGATCTCCATATATGGAGCCTCACCTGTTCAGGAGTCTCCCGTCAACGAGGTGGATGCGTGCACGTGATCTCGCCCCCCAGGCGTCTTATTGGTGGGTGGGTGTGTGTGTGTGTGTGTGAGGCGGGCCCAGTAGAGGAGATGGGACAGTGGGTGGGTGTGTGTGTGTGTGTGAGGCGGGCCCAGTGGAGATGGGACAGTGGGTGGGTGTGTGTGGTGTGTATGCGAGGCGGGCCCAGTGGAGATGGGACCAGTGGGTGGGTGTGTGTGTGTGTGTGTGTGTGAGGCGGGCCCAGTAGAGATGGGACAGTGGGTGTGTGTGTGAGGCGGGCCCAGGGGAGGAGATGGGACAGTGGGACCTCAGAGCTGGCTGCCTCTACCTGCAAGAGAGGACACATCATTTGATTGATTGATTGATTTATTAACAGTTTGCAGAATTACAGTAAATTTCAAGTACAACTCAATACAATAACTGTTAACACACAGTTAACAGTACATACAGATATACTGTATACAGACCTAACCCTAACCCCAAACCCTAGCAGACCTACAAGAGAATTCAAGTTCAAGAGAATAATGATGAAAACATTTATAGGATAAAAAAAGATCAAACTAATGTTTTACAGAGTATTAGTCCTGAAAGATTATATTATTATATGTGGTGTCAGTGATTTATAGGATTATACCACCATTATCCATGCACGCACACACACACACACGCGCGCGCGCACGCACGCGGCACGCACGCGCACACACAGCAAGAAAGTACGATACGTTCATTGCACAATCCTGGAAGAGGCATGAATGTTCTACAGGCGGCGAGAGAGGCAGGAAGTTGGGCGAGAGGCAGGAAGTGGGCGAGAGGAGCCTGCGTGCGTTCCAACAAGTGTCACTTAACCCATTCAGACCTGATGAGGACGCGACACCTCAGCTTTTAACCACCATTATTTAAAACTTATTTAAAGCAGATCTACAAGCTCGTAGCGCGGGCGGCACCGGGTGCTGCGCTGTATACATAGCTTGTAGATCTTCTATTTTTGGAAAACCGTAAAAAATGTGATGCACACACACACATACACACACACACTCTTTGGATATATATTAATTTGACAGTGAACGTTTTTAACTCAAATATTTGCTTCTGGGGGGACATTTTTTGAGCGGTGCAACCACTCCTACAACCAGCAATGTCAATGTACCCGTTTGTTAAGTTTTGTTTGTGTGGTGATAGGTCAATGAGCACGAGTATGTGACTTATTAATAGCAGTAGGGGGCGCCAGAAACAGAGAGAGGGGTAGTGCTGTGTCTCTAATGAGAGAGAGAGAGTGGGGGGGGGGGGGGGGGGGAATTGCACCACTCAGTTCACACGTGGTCTCAGGTCTTAATGGGTTAAATCCACGGCAGAGCGTTTTAATAATGTCACATCTGATGGGCCTTGTGTTCGCCCGCCGACAGAATGTGGAAGCTTTTTTTTTCTCACAGACTGTTTGGGCCTGAGCCCCCCCCCCCCCCCCCCCCCCCCCCCCCCCCCCCCCCCCCCCCCCCCCCCCCACCACACACACACACACACACACACACCCCCCCACACACACACACACCCCATACGGGGTCCCCATGTTTCAGCGCTTTCCTCTCCTCTGGATCAAACCGTGTTTCCACTCCTTTCCATTGGGCAGATATTTATTTGCTGAAGGTCCGTTATGCGTACAGAAGTATAAATGAGCTGACATAAGCACCGTC
Source organism: Protomyctophum bolini (assembly GCF_963924005.1). Lineage (NCBI taxonomy): Eukaryota > Metazoa > Chordata > Actinopteri > Myctophiformes > Myctophidae > Protomyctophum > Protomyctophum bolini. Next base: position 3,265,565 of record NC_137879.1, on the reverse strand, counting down.
TCTCTCTCTCTCTCTCACCGAGAACACTTGTAAAAACGTCGCCACCGCTTTGCGATTGCCGAGTTAAAATGGCTGTAAAAACGTGTGTGTGTGTGTGTGTGGATATATGAATTTATGTGTCAGCATTTTTCTATTGCAGTGCGTGCGTCACTGTACATAACATAATTCTGTTAGCAGGAAACACATGTTCCTGCCTGCTTGTATTATACCTCAGAATATGAAAAACATGAAAACAGGCCAGTGAGCCGTTAACTCACTGCAAACGTGCACGGAGCTGATCAGAATGAGGAGTCAGGACGTGAGAATTACGTGACTTAGTGCAAGTTTTTTGTTTTTTTTCTTTTTTTTTTCTCCATTGTGCTGTTTTCTCGATTGTGCCGTTTTCTCGATTGTGCCGTTTTCTCGATT
>NC_137879.1:3224779-3264957 GCF_963924005.1 Protomyctophum bolini | reverse complement strand
CACACTCGTTGGGTCTCTCTTAGCTTATTCACAACCACCACACTGGTTGGGTTTCTCTTATCTTATTCACAACCACCACACTGGTTGGGTTTCTCTTATCTTATTCACAACCACCACACTCGTTGGGTTTCTCTTATCTTATTCACAACCACCACACTGGTTGGGTTTCTCTTATCTTATTCACAACCACCACACTCGTTGGGTTTCTCTTATCTTATTCACAACCACCACACTCGTTGGGTTTCTCTTATCTTATTCACAACCACCACACTCGTTGGGTCTCTCTTATAGCTTATTCACAACCACCACACTCGTTGGGTCTCTCTTATAGCTTATTCACAACCACCACACTCGTTGGGTCTCTCTTATAGCTTATTCACAACCACCACACTCGTTGGGCCTCTCTTATAGCGTAAACCTGCACTAGGCCATCTGACATATTTTTATTTTGAGGGACTCTTTACTGCAATTAAGCTTAAAGCAGAGACGTAGCAACGTCATGCAGCTCGCTTGTAGATCACGTATCTTTCATGAGAGCGTAACTATATATACGTGTATATATATACATATGTAAAAACGGGCATAACTGTACCGGTATACCTCTAACTGCCACGCCTATTTCTCATATACTTCTTCTCATAGTATATATATATATATATATACTTGTGGGGACATTCGGTCATCACAAATAATAAGACAGACACGTGCACGTGCACACACACACGACGACGCGCTAACTTTCTGCCTTTTCCAGCGTTATTGGCAGTGAGCCCGGCAGCCTCTTCACAGAGCATCCATGTCATTGAGCGGGTTCCATTCATTAGGGGGGGTGGGGGGGGGGGGGGGGGGGGGGGGCGTTGACCACGGGCCCCTGAAAGCCACGCCCGGTCGGGGGTCCGCAGCGTTTTTGTCCTGGCTGTTTATCCAAGCCTCTGTTGTTGTTGCTCGGAGGCCCCCCCCGAAAACAGACTGGGTGGGCTCCAACTATGAGAGGGGCCCTCTTAATGGGTCTCCGCGCACACACACACACACACACACACACACACACACACACACACACACACCGCTTACACACACACACACACACACACACACACACACCGCTTATACACACACACACACAGCGCTTATGGCTTACACACACACACACACACACACACACACACTGCTTACACGCACGCACGGAAAAACACAGAAGCATGCATATAACTACATACACACATTATACTCTTGCAGTGACAAGTCCCACGCACACATGCACATTCTTACACGTTCTTACAGTATCCAAGCACATACTGTACACATGCATGCGCACACACACACACACACACACACGTCACTGTATCTCTTAGAGTCTCAGTCAGTCAGTCACACACGCACGCAAGCACTTACGCGCACACACCCAATCTCCCCATGATGCCGTTCTGCGAAAACAAACTCAAAATTCATATTTTGTTTTTGTGTGTGTCTTTGTGATCATCAGACGGGTCAGATTCCACCGGGCTGCGCCGGGCGCTCCCGGGAGACAGTCAAACATTATGGACCGCGCGTGTGTGTGCGTGTGTGTGTGTGCGTGTGTGTGTGTGTGAGAGAGAGGAGACGTCAATATGTTTTGATGTGGAATGAAGGGAACTCTTTATGGCGCGGCCAACAGCCATACACAGACTGTGTGACTTAACCCATTCTGGGCGGGAACCCCTTTTGGTGTTTTAAACATTATGTTATAATTTAGCTATTGAAAAACCGCAGACCTACAAGCTCATAGCACGCCACCGAGTGGCGCGCTATGAGCTTGTAGGTCTGCTATTTTTGAAAAATCGAAGAACGACTACTGACATAGAAACAGCTTTTTATAGAATCTGATCTCAGGTCAGAAACGTAGCTTTTTTCAGAAAACTGTCGGCGTGTAGAAGACATTTTTAGAATCTGATCTCAGGTCAGAATGGCTTAACGACCCCGCTGCTAACGAGCATCACAGAGTGACAGACAGACAGACAGACAGACAGACAGACAGACAGACAGACAGACAGACAGACAGACAGGGTCACAATATAGAGCTATTTAACACTGAACAAACACACTAATGAGTACCATCACAATATAGAGCTTTATAAACCCTTAATTTAACCAAATACAATCACTTTATACACTACTTTTAATAGTTAATGTCTAGTTATTGTTGCACTGCAGCAGCATAGGGGAGGAGAGGAGAGGATTTAAGAGCTCTTCTTTCAGTCTCTTACAATAGGATGGATGGACGGACAGTATAAAGTTTACTTCTATAATCCCTGGATCAGAAGAGACGCACTGCAGCGACCAGTAACAACTAAGGAATGTTAGAGTCCTTCCTTCCTCAGCCCAAGCAGAAAAATGAACACTCGGATGACCATAAAACCATCATCATTAGTGACATAAACTGTTTTCTCTGATCCCCCCCCCCCTTTTTGAATTAGTATTTTTTTTAACACAAATCTCTTCTGGCGTTCCTGCACGCTTCCTTGGAAATAACGCTTCCTCCTTCCTTCACAGGTGTTATCGATGATATACTAATTAGGGCCCTGTTCCCATTCTGATCAAACAAAGAGAGTTGTGGGGGTCCTATAGAAATGTCAATGGTTTGAGAACCGCTGTACACTAAATGGAACAGAAAGCGTTATACGTTAAACTTTAGCTATTGAAAAATAGCAGATCTACAAGCTCACTTGTAGGTCTGCTATTTTTGAAAAATCGTTAAAATGTGCCTCAAATCTTTCAGGAAATTGTCATGATTTTTCGACGTCAGGCTCGAATGGGTTAATTGCGAATGCCTGTCTGTCTGTCTGTGTGTCCGTGTGTGTGTCCGTGTGTCCCCCCTTTGTGCCCATATATGGAGCTGAGTGATTTCCCGCTGTTGTGCCCATATATGGAGCTGAGTGATTACGTCACCATGACTCAGCCATAACCATATAAGGAGTCCTCAAAGCAGCTATACGTCCAAAACCCAAATATGTACGAGCTGCGTTCGCTTCCCGCGTTTGCGCGTCTTGCTGGTATTAGATAACACCTGTGAAGGAAGTTGGAAGAGGCCCGGAAGTAAGAGGAAGAGGAGACATCTAAAATGTCGTATGGTAATTGATGTAACCAAATGGACCCGTATATAGCGGTCGGTATATGTCTGCACTTTCTCACACACGGCCCTATAAGTCAACAGTCAAACGCTGAACACATTTCTGACAGTGCACGCGGCTCTGAATGGAGTATCCAGTGAAAGGTCGCCCCCATCCCATCCCATCCCAGCCAGCCGACCTCTCCAGAAAAACCTTCTTTTTGTGTGTGTTTTTTTTTTTTTTGCGCCACACAAGTCACAGCTTGGCTTCCACCAGAGCCGCTGACTCCACGTGCAGTCATGCGAGGACTTATTGGGGACGAGAGGGAGCGGGGGAGGGAGAGGGAGGGGCGGGGGGGGTTACAATGGCCGGGACCGGCTGCGGTTAACGAGGCGTAGAGAGCACATGGTCAAAGGCAACCTTTAACAAGCCACACAGGCACACAACGAGAAGACGGACGTAATACAGAGGTAGAGGCTATTCGGTTTATGGGACAGCTGTGTGTGTGTGCGTGCGTGCGTGCGTACAGTGCGTGCGTACAGTGTGTGTGTGTGCGTGCATACGTGCGTGCGTACAGTATGTGCGTACAGTGTGTGTGTGTGTGTGTGTGTGTTGCCAGTCATATACCACTTTAACCCATACAGTATACATGCAGCATTTGAAAAGAGCCGATCTACAAGCACACAAGGCGATGATGCAACAGATAAAGTGCACACACTGTGAAGTACAGTTCTATGCCATTGATAATGACTCATTACTGCGTGGTCTGCGCATTTCACAATGTATATATTATGTCCACTAGGGGGAGCAGAGAGCTATATAAAAATCTGAGACCAATGAAATGTAAACGTATGTTTTCTCATGCCATTAAAGCCCTTTGAATTGAAAGCGTCAACAGAGAGAGAGAGAGACAGAGAGAGAGTCCGAATTTGTGACTTTTGTTCATTAAGGGGGTTCGTACTTTGTCTCCACCATCAGTTGTCTTCAGAGGAGGAGGCTGCTCTGTCGGAGGACGAGATGGCAGGTGTGAGTGAGGGCCGCGTGGACACCAGACAGTGAAGTCCGATCATCACACGCGCGGAAGGGGACCTTCCGGCGTGCCTGAGGGAGTTGGTAGGGTCAGCCTAACTAGCCCATCTCCCAAAGGCAGGGTCACCCCTACACACCTGATCACATCTGAACCTCTCCCACCCTGTACCGCTGTCCTTCCAGGATACCAGCCATTATTTTCCTTAAAGAAAAAAAATAAATACAAAAAGGATTAAACTCTAGACGGGCCAGTTTACTGATACCTGTCCATTTAAACTCTAGACGGGCCAGTTTACTGATACCTGCCCATTTAAACTCTAGACGTGCCAGTTTACTGATACCTGTCCATTTAAACTCTAGACGGGCCAGTTTACTGATACCTGCCCATTTAAACTCTAGACGTGCCCGCCCCAAAGTTATTTGTACAGCCGTGCCCCAGCCACCACCCTTAGATCTCCATATATGGAGCTCACCTGTTCAGGAGTCTCCCGTCAACGAGGTGGATGCGTGCACGTGATCTCGCCCCCCAGGCGTCTTATTGGTGGGTGGGTGTGTGTGTGTGTGTGTGAGGCGGGCCCAGTAGAGGAGATGGGACAGTGGGTGGGTGTGTGTGTGTGTGTGAGGCGGGCCCAGTGGAGATGGGACAGTGGGTGGGTGTGTGTGTGTGTATGCGAGGCGGGCCAGTGGAGATGGGACAGTGGGTGGGTGTGTGTGTGTGTGTGTGTGAGGCGGGCCCAGTAGAGATGGGACAGTGGGTGTGTGTGTGAGGCGGGCCCAGGGGAGGAGATGGGACAGTGGGACCTCAGAGCTGGCTGCCTCTACCTGCAAGAGAGGACACATCATTGATTGATTGATTGATTTATTAACAGTTTGCAGAATTACAGTACATTTCAAGTACAACTCAATACAATAACTGTTAACACACAGTTAACAGTACATACAGATATACTGTATACAGACCTAACCCTAACCCCAACCCTAGCAGACCTACAAGAGAATTCAAGTTCAAGAGAATAATGATGAAAACATTTATAGGATAAAAAAAGATCAAACTAATGTTTTACAGAGTATTAGTCCTGAAAGATTATATTATTATATGTGGTGTCAGTGATTTATAGGATTATACCACCATTATCCATGCACGCACACACACACACACGCGCGCGCGCACGCACGCGCACGCACGCGCACACACAGCAAGAAAGTACGATACGTTCATTGCACAATCCTGGAAGAGGCATGAATGTTCTACAGGCGGCGAGAGAGGCAGGAAGTTGGGCGAGAGGCAGGAAGTGGGCGAGAGGAGCCTGCGTGCGTTCCAACAAGTGTCACTTAACCCATTCAGACCTGATGAGGACGCGACACCTCAGCTTTTAACCACCATTATTTAAAACTTATTTAAAGCAGATCTACAAGCTCGTAGCGCGGCGGCACCGGGTGCTGCGCTGTATACATAGCTTGTAGATCTTCTATTTTTGGAAAACCGTAAAAATGTGATGCACACACACACATACACACACACACTCTTTGGATATATATTATTTGACAGTGAACGTTTTTAACTCAAATATTTGCTTCTGGGGGGACATTTTTGAGCGGTGCAACCACTCCTACAACCAGCAATGTCAATGTACCCGTTTGTTTGTTTGTTTGTGTGTGTAGGTCAATGAGCACGAGTATGTGACTTATTAATAGCAGTAGGGGGCGCCAGAAACAGAGAGAGGGGTAGTGCTGTGTCTCTAATGAGAGAGAGAGAGAGGGGGGGGGGGGGGGGGGGAATTGCACCACTCAGTTCACACTGTGGTCTCAGGTCTTAATGGGTTAAATCCACGGCAGAGCGTTTTAATAATGTCACATCTGATGGGCCTTGTGTTCGCCCGCCGACAGAATGTGGAAGCTTTTTTTCTCACAGACTGTTTGGGCCTGAGCCCCCCCCCCCCCCCCCCCACACACACACACACACACACACACCCCCCCACACACACACAACCCCATACGGGTCCCCATGTTTCAGCGCTTTCCTCTCCTCTGGATCAAACCGTGTTTCCACTCCTTTCATTGGGCAGATATTTATTTGCTGAAGGTCCGTTATGCGTACAGAAGTATAAATGAGCTGACATAAGCACGTCTCTCTCTCTCTCTCTCTCACCGAGAACACTTGTAAAAACGTCGCCACCGCTTTGCGATTGCCGAGTTAAAATGGCTGTAAAAACGTGTGTGTGTGTGTGTGTGGATATATGAATTTATGTGTCAGCATTTTTCTATTGCGTGCGTGCGTCACTGTACATAACATAATTCTGTTAGCAGGAACACATGTTCCTGCCTGCTTGTATTATACCTCAGAATATGAAAAACATGAAAACAGGCCAGTGAGCCGTTAACTCACTGCAAACGTGCACGGAGCTGATCAGAATGAGGAGTCAGGACGTGAGAATTACGTGACTTAGTGCAAGTTTTTGTTTTTTTTTCTTTTTTTTCTCCATTGTGCTGTTTTCTCGATTGTGCCGTTTTCTCGATTGTGCCGTTTTCTCGATTGTGCCGTTTTCTCGATTTTGCCGTTTTCCTCGATTGTGCCAATTCTCAATTGTGCCGTATTCTCGATTTTGACGTTGTGTGTCCGTGTAGTGACTGTGTACACATCTGTAACTCTGTGTGTTTGTGTTGCGTGGCGGACCAAGTGTGACATGTTTGAACAACAGGCTGCTTGTTGTCGTTGTTCTGCCCCCCCGACGTCGTTCAAAACGCCACCGCGTGAAAGACGAGAAGCGAAGCGAAGCGAAGAAACATTCCTGGCATCGACGACAACAACTACAACGCCATGCAGACAACAGAGACACCCAAACCAAACCGCGCCACCCCCCCCCCCCCCCAAAAAAAAAAAAACACATCAAAGTGATGCCTATCTTGTGCATGCCGCGATCATACGTCCTACTCCAGAATCTGATTCTCTCTCTCTCTCTCTCTCTCTCTCTCTCTCTGCGCCAGAGGGACGTGCACACATTATCTAGACAAAAGGTTTTCTTCATATTTCCAGGAATAAATAAATAAATAAATATACTTTCCTGAACATTTTGGAGTTTTCTGCAGGTAAAATGCATGAATGAGGGTTTACAGTATATATGCTGTGGTGGCTAACATGCATGTACCCCGCACAGTCGCACACACACACACACACACACACTGTTTATCTATGAGTCAACACGCACAGTCGCACACGCACACACACACACACTGTTTATCTATGTGTCTATACCCCAATGTCAGTCTCTCTCACCACACACACACACGCGCACGGTAGCAGCTCGGTGAAGCTTGCGGCCTGTTCTTCACATGCGATGTTTGAATTTCGAGACCTTTGGTTTGTCCCCTTTGGCGCACGCACACACAGACACACAGGCGCACACACACACACACACACACAAACGTTTGAAGTGTTTCCCCAGCCATTCCGGCCAGGGGAAACCTTTCATGTCGTTATAAGTCATGTCTATCATATTAACCTTAATTGGCTGAACGTGAGAGAAGAACAACAAACAGCAGCACTTTGCACACACGGACACGTGTGTGTGTGTGTGTGTGTGTGTGTGTGTGTGTGTGTGTGTGTGTGAGAGAGAGAGAGTGGTGGAATGTACCACCAAGTACTAAATGTACTCATGCAGTACAATTCTCTTACTGTAGCCTACTGGCTTTCAATATTTGTACTTGTGTTAACTTGTGTTACTAGACAAAAAAACGTATAGTTTATACTTTGTATAAAACATACATTAACCACTTCAGTCATATACATACTTGGCTGTTATAAAAGGTCTTTATCATACGTTAATACATTTTGAATACCGGACCTTTCTATAACAGAGTATACATTGTGGTATTATTGCTATAATACTTTTACTTAAATAAAATACAAAATGGGAGTACTTAATTGTTCCACCACCACTCGCATGCATGCATGTGCGTGTATGGGAGCGTGTGTGCGTGCCCGAGCGCGCGTGCGCGTTTGTGCGTGTGCGTGCGTGCGTGCGCGTGCGTGCGTGTGTGCGTGTGCGTGTGCGTGTGCGTGTGTGTGCGTGTGTGTGTGTGTGCGTGTGTGTGTGTGCGTGCGTGCCCTGGAACAGGCCCCAGGGCTGTAGATTGTCAGCGGTGTCTGGAGTGAAGGCTCCACTTTGAAATCAAAGACTCCAGACACAATATTTGCAGAATGCTGCAGTAGACGCTGTGAGATCATTTATATATAGCAGGTATACACCACCGTGCAGGGCGAGAGAGAGAGAGAGAGAGAGACAGAGAGAGAGAGAGAGAGAAAGAGAGAGAGAGACAGAGAGAGAGAGAGAGAGAGAGAGAGAGAGAGACAGAGAGAGAGAGAGAGAGAGAGAGAGAGAGAGAGCCGAGCTGAATAATGTGTCTGAGTTTGGGTTCAGAACACTGAACGGATTTGTTTTTTAAATCACACCCGTGTGAACCGAGTGGTGCAAGACCTCTCTCTCTCTCTCTCTCTCTCTCTCTCTCTGGCAAACAGCGCCCCTACTGGTACTCATTATATGATGCTCATAGTCACATAGGTGAACACATAGGTGAACACGGACAAAGCTGTTCCTTGGAGTGGTTGCACCACTCAAAAACATGCTTGCACGTACAGTACAGTACAGTACAGTACAGTACAGTACAGTACAGTACAGTACAGTACAGTACAGTACAGTACAGTACAGTACGATCAGCAATATGAGCAGAATTCAAATCACTATCACGATTATTTCAAACTTTTGCCTCAGTTAATGAACGATTCACGAAAAAACCTTGCAGATCGGCTATTTTCACACCGTCATGCTGGATGCATCCACAGATCACAGAGTTTATTAAAGCTATAATATAGCCTTTTTTAAATAGTCATATTATGTACAAGGCTGTTTGAACCCAGGCTAACTGTAGGCTAGGGCTGCACAATATATCGTTATCGTATCGTTATCGAGGTATGAACATGCACAATATCAGTATCGCAAAAAGGCAACGGTATCGCAATATAGATATATCGATGACATATCGATATATCGTCTATATCGACAATATATCGTCCACTTCTAAAGCCAGCCCTCTATTAAGAAAATATGTTCTGGCGATTCAGGTCTGGAGTCTCTCCCGACGACGGTGTCAGCTAGGGCTGCACGATATTATCGTCATCGTATCGATATCGAGATATCTGCCATAATATATTGTGATGAATTTTTGTCCATATCGTGCAGCCCTAGGCCTACACTTTTTAAATACACTGTAGGCCTACAGTTTTTTGAGAATAAAAAATCCTTCCACCTATAATAATCATCATCATCATCATTAGTCCAGGCAAAGTAGCATTTCCAGACAGACTAATTAAAATAGATTTTTTTTCACCTCATGGATCATCTCTATGAGGTGTCTAGAACAACATACTAAAAGTCCTAAGAAATCCTAGATGCGGAAATATGTTTAATTATCAATTCAAGATGTGTGCTAATACCTCGAGAAAACTAAACACCCTAATGGGCATTTATTGTGACTTCATAGAATAACATCAAAAACACCATTCATATGTATGACAAATGCATAAATCCGTCAAATCCAACCATCCTACTGCTAATGTTGATGGCAATGCTGCTTTTGGACTGGCCTCTAACCTGAAACCTGCCAGGCTTGGTTGTAACTACCGGGGGCATAACCCCCACCGGTATAGTCCTCAGGGTCACAGAGGCACACAAGCCTCCCCACCACGACAAGGTAGCAACAACAGGGGAGGTTCTTTTAGTGTATTTTTGTTTTTTTCACTCACTAGCAACTGGCACTAGCAACTGGCACTAGCAACTCTCACTAGCAACTGGCACTAGCAACTCTCACTAGCAACTGGCACTAGCAACTCTCACTAGCAACTCTCACTAGCAACTGGCACTAGCAACTCTCACTAGCAACTGGCACTAGCAACTCTCACTAGCAACTGGCATTAGCAACTCTCACTAGCAACTGGCACTAGCAACTCTCACTAGCAACTCTCACTAGCAACTGGCACTAGCAACTCTCACTAGCAACTGGCACTAGCAACTCTCACTAGCAACTGGCACTAGAAACTCTCACTAGCAACTCTCACTAGCAACTGGCACTAGCAACTCTCACTAGCAACTCTCACTAGCAACTGGCACTAGCAACTCTCACTAGCAACTGTCACTAGCAACTGGCACTAGCAACTCTCACTAGCAACTGGCACTAGCAACTCTCACTAGCAACTCTCACTAGCAACTGGCACTAGCAACTCTCACTAGCAACTGTCACTAGCAACTCTCACTAGCAACTCTCACTAGCAACTGGCACTAGCAACTCTCACTAGCAACTCTCACTAGCAACTGGCACTAGCAACTCTCACTAGCAACTGGCACTAGCAACTCTCACTAGCAACTGGCACTAGCAACCCTCACTAGTAACTGGCACTAGCAACTGGCACCGCTAGTGAGAGTTGCTAGTGCCAGTTGCTAGTGAGAGTTGCTAGTGCCAGTTTCCCCTAGTGGCTACCCCTGAGCCACCGCCGCCCCAGAACATCGTCTCTGCCCCGAGAGAAACCAGAATGGGAGCAGGAGGAGGAACTCACTGCTGCCAACATCTGGCGGAGTCAGGTTAGAACAACATTAGGACATCTTAAAATCGCCTCGTATAAGAATTGTGGTCTGAGGCGAACTAAAATCCCCCTATGGGGATTACAATACAAATAAGAAAGTACAGGAATCTCATTATAATTAGTCCTCGTCCCTTTTCTGCCCATATATGGAGATCCCTGACGTCAACGGTATATGCCCATTTATGGTCACGGCCCCTTTCGCTGAGGTCAGACAACACACTCCATATTTGGGCATATAGCCCATGGGAACTCCACATAATGTGGTCATGGCTGAGTCATGGTGACACGGGGCGTGACGTCAGAGGTCCGTCCATCCAGCTCTGTTGGTTGTGTCATGTGATTGTGATGATGTCACATGGTTGCCAGGCAACACGGTTTGTTGTTTGTGATGATGTCACAGCAGGGCATCATGGCTTCTATAAGCCCGAGCCGTGGAACACATTAAGAAAGCACTGACGTCAAGGAACACCCGGAGAGGTTTGACATCCAGAGAAGGAGAGGTTTGACATCCAGAGAAGGAGAGGTTTGACATCCAGAGAAGGAGAGGTTTGACATCCAGAGAAGGAGAGGTTTGACATCCAGAGAAGGAGACACCCGGAGAGGTTTGACATCCAGAGAAGGAGAGGTTTGACATCCAGAGAAGGAGAGGTTTGACATCCAGAGAAGGAGACACCCGGAGAGGTTTGACATCCAGAGAAGGAGACACCCGGAGAGGTTTGACATCCAGAGAAGGAGACACCCGGAGAGGTTTGACATCCAGAGAAGGAGACACCCGGAGAGGTTTGACATCCAGAGAAGGAGAGGTTTGACATCCAGAGAAGGAGACACCCGGAGAGGTTTGACATCCAGAGAAGGAGAGGTTTGACATCCAGAGAAGGAGAGGTTTGACATCCAGAGAAGGAGACATGCTGCGTTGGACCAAGACCAAAGTCAAAGTACCAGAAACGTACAGTATCTCTGCCGTCGTAGCGCTGGGAGACACGCTGTACTGCTTTGGAGGAAGAGACCGTGAGCTCTATCCAGATGAAGACTCTTTTGATGACACCTACGACCCTTGGGATGTGTATGTCTTCAGCACAGTGTCTTTATGCTGGAGGAGGTTGACCCGAGTGTCCCCTGGAAGAGAAGAAGGAGTCAGTGAGGTTCCCTGCTGGCGCGACGGCCACACAGCTGTGCTGGTAGGAGACATCGCCTACATCTGGGGAGGGTTTAACGTCACAACGTTGTACGACAACGAGATCGACAACGTGCTTTATGCATTTGATATCGACGCCCACACATGGTTCAAGCCCACGGTTTCTGGGACTGTTCCAGAGGGGAGGAGGTACCACTCAGCCTGTGTCTTGGGTAAGGCCATGTATATTCATGGGGGGGAAACCCTGACTGGTCTCACTAATGACATGTACAGGTTGGACACCACCACGATGGTCTGGACTTCAATCATCACCAGAGACATTGTACCACCGGCTACATGTGGTCACTCCGCCACCATCATCGGGACAAAGATGTTTGTTTTTTTCTTTGACAACATCATTTCTGTGTTTGACACAGAAACCAACCTCTGGCTGAACACATCTTCTGCACAGCCTCTTCCAGAAGAATATGAGGAACATTCAGCATTTACCTACAATGGAGAGCTGTACATATTTGGCGGCTGGGCCGGTGACCGGTCCCTCAACGATATGTGGACATTCAACCCAGAGACCTTCTCCTGGAAGAAGGTTCAGCCCAAGGGGAATGGCCCGGATCCGACACACAGTATGTGCTGTTGCATTGTGGGAGATCGTGTCGTCCTCTTTGGAGGAATTAAAAAGGATGATTACTCTGATGAGCTGTTCATCTTAGATTCCAGTCCTAGTCTGAAGACGTTATGTAAGCTAGCGGTTATTCAGTCCGATCTGGATCAGACCGAACTCCCACACGACGTCAGGTGGGAACTGGCAGCCATGACAAAATAAAGACTAAGCTAACGACGATTAAACCTGAAAGGCTAGAACGCCCCTCAAAAACAGCTGTGGGTGCGGATTCAGTTCAGGTGGATCACCACCCATCACCAAAACAGGCATACTTAATGAACTGGAGCTTCTGATCTGCTATATTTGATAAATCGTGAAAATGTTGGCGAAAATCTTTTGAGTATATTATTTCAGAGGGAAAGTTTTTAACTCAAATCTTTGCTTCTGGTCGCCGATCCCTGGAACAACATATTTTCAGATGTGGGTCGGCGGCCAAATACGGGGTATGGGTAATTCAGGGTCTCCTGGACATGAAATGGTTTGAGAACGAGTAAGACGCGCGAACGCGGGAAGCGAACGCAGATCGTAAATTGCAATAACAATTAGAATAAATTACGAATTAGTGAGAACTGTGTAGTACTGTGAAATTAGTGAAAACAGGGCCAGGTCCACAACAAACAAATCACTGGCCCCTTTTGTGCCCATATATGGAGCTGAGTGGACCTGGCCCCTTTTGTGCCCATATATGGAGCTGAGTGATTGCTGATGCAACACACTCCATATTTGGATAGCGGGACAGGCAGACACACGGACACACGGACACACACAGACATGATCCGCTAGGTCTCATAGTAAGTGCTCACTGCGTTCGCAACAACGGACTTATAGAAACAGAGGTTTTTTCTGAAAACTGTCAAGGCTTTAGAAGACATTTAGTAGAATCGACCTCGGGTCTAAGAAAGTCAAATCAATATATGATGAAAGAGGACAGAGTTAGGGATGTCAGGGTTAACCGGTTAGCCGACCGTTAAGAAACATCCGGATATTTTTATCAGCTTTAACGGTTAATTTGCATAATAATAAATACGTGTTCTGATCTTAAATCCCTTTATTTTAGATCGTTTTTAGTAATAGTACAACATAAACATTACAGAGACTGTACTTGTCACTGTACAATACTTTAAAACAGTTGTCATGTTGCACACATGCCTAAAATTGTTCTTATTTGCACCGCCCAGCTTAATTGTCACACTCCAGGCTGCATGAACAGCGCTCTGGCTCGGTTTTCTGCCCCCTCAATATCCCAAAGTTCTCTGTTGTACTTCTGGCTAGTTGGCTACAAGGGTAGCTTTGCGGACTTGCGGTAGTCGAAATGTAAGCGAGTGACAGCGAGACGAGATGAACACATGTCGACCGTGTAAATGCAGAGACCTACTTGGCATTATTAATTCCATTATTGGCCATTTGGCCTGGACGGAGAATGTTTACAGCCGCTGCCGCTTCCTCCTCCTATCCGTCTCCCCACACTGGGCACTGGCACGGCTTACGGCTATCAAGTTAGCCATGTGCTATCGATGTTTGAGGGATTTCTCGTCAGCGAAAAGTCAACAAACAGAACACGGTGACATGCTTGCTGATCTTTCTTAATAAAAAAAAAAGGCTTAGCCCATGCGTCCAGTGGCTTTATAGGTAGCTCAGATCTGGACTGGATTTATTTATGTTTTGGACTAGAACTGGCGGACCTCTGTACTGTAGACGCGCATATGCATGCATCATGCAGATGCGATGCATTGTTTATTGATGATTAAGCCTACAACAATTTATTTATATTGTTAAATGTTGCTTTTTTGTTTGTCTTTTAAAAAAGGAGCATAAATAAATGTATACCATTCGTCTACCAACTTTAATTATGTAGCCTATACATGCATATTACATTTGGGGTAGCCTATTAAAAAAAAGAAAAAAATCAACCACTATCCGTTAATGACCCGGTTAATCCTGTCGGCTAACCGGTTGGGAAACTATCCGTTACTGTCATCTCGATGTCACTGTGAGAACGAGTGAGTTGGACAGACAGACAGACAGACAGCTGTTAAAGGCATTGAACTTGTGACCCTTTGGGTTAGCGAGACGTTCTGTCTAACCAGCGAGCCATTAGCGGTTAAAAGGCTGACACACCTTGTCTCACGCCTTCCTGGAGAGCACTGTCACTCACCCCGGGGGATGGGTGAGTGCATGCACACACACACACACACACACACACACACACACACACACACACACAAACGAACTCAAAGACAAAATGCAAGACCCGCACTCGACACACTGGTAGCACTCTACCCCCCTTGCATGTCCCCTGTCCCCCCCCCCCCCCCACCCCACAAAAAAAACACGTTTGTTGAAGCAAACACACACATATGCCCTGCATTATTTATGACTCCACGAGCAACACACACACACACACACACACGCACACGCACACGCACACACACACGCACACGCACACGCACACGCACACACACACTTGTAACATATGCAAATGCATACATATGCAAAAAAACGCCTGCACACATCACAGAACACATGGAGACACCCACCCACCCACGCACGCACGCACACACGGACATCACGCACACACGCACAGTTGACACAATGATGGAGTGAAGTGGGAAAGCCCCGTGTAGTTCTGACGTGTTGAAAACCATCAAAGATAAAAACCTGCAAAGCTCCTCGAGCCAAATATACAACGCAGTCGTGCGCACACACACACACACACACACACACACACGCGCGCGCGTGCGCGTGCACACACACAAACACACGAACGCACACCACTTTCCCGCCAAGTATAGCAGGGAATAAAAGCTACCCTGGAGGAAAAAAGTGAACTTCACTATAATGACTTCTGGAGTGCATTCAAGAAGGCATAATAGGTCACAACAAAGAGCAAAAAAATAATGACCCATTTAAAACTATATAATTAAATAACACAAACGGGTCCAAATGGGTCCATTACGGGTCTGTATAACTGAGAGTGTATACAAACTGAACCAATTAAGTGGACTCGTTAAGGGAGGATCTTATACAGTGCAGATTGGGGGCTTTTTTGGGGCGGTGAGCGGTTTTGTGCTTCGCCCCCAGCTGAGAGCTATACAACCCACCCACTGAAGAGCGCTGCAGTGCGTCTTAGGTCCACTCCAAACCGCTCTCTCAAAGGGCACCTATACGGACGGCTGCAATTTGAAACTGGTAAAGTCTGAGTCCCCCCCCACCTCCTTTACCTGGGGGGGGGGGGGGGGGGGGGGGGGGCTCAGGGGTAGAGTGGCTGGATGGTAAACCGCAAGGTTGCCATGCAGTTCCAACCCTGTGGGCTCCGCCAGAGTTAGTGTCAAAGTGTCCTTGAGCAAGACACTGAACCCCTAATTGTGCTGGTTGGTGGCGCCTTGCATGGCTTTCTGCCGCCATCGGTGTATGAATGTGTGTGTGAACGGGTGAATGTAATCATGCACAATCTAAAGCACCTTGGATAAAGGCCATGTATCAATGCACCATTTACCATTTCCCCCCAAGCCTCCAGTGAGGCGGGGGTTCAGTCTCTATGCCTTCACCCCCCCCCCCCCCCCCACAGTAACTGTATGATTTTACCTTGTGATGATGCTATAGCCGATGGTCGGAGGGTCCAGGATGTAGACCAGTCCACAAATCCAGGTGGCTTGAATGAAGATCTCTCCCTCCAGTGCTACCTATAAAGTAAAAAGTTATATTAGAAAAGTGATTGTATAAGTCTGTCAACATGTGATGTATGCAATATTCTTGTTTCCTATATGAAACTATGATTTTGTATAATTATCTTTTCTGTAAAATTGTCCACGCCCACAATCAGGTGATGTCACCAATTAGTAATTCTCAGCACCTGAGCTGTATTGGTTTGGAGTTGTTTAAGAGTAAGTTCTTTGTCTGTGAAAAACCATAGCACTGACGAAGGTCTGAGGACCGAAACGTTTGCTTTTTAATTGCACCATGAGCACAGAGCACCATGAGCACAGCATGATAAAATAAAAGAAAATATATTTTTCTAAGTCTCAGTCTAAGGAGTTTTACTTATTTTTCTATACGGTGAGCGAGTCTTTTCCTGTCAAAGTGTCCCTTATGTTTTTGAGACCACCGCTACCGTAGTCAAGTTTGAAGAAAGAAAGGACGAAGAAAGGCGCAACCGTTTTCTCAGTGCTTCAACAAAGCATGGTGAAGCAGCATTTCACCATTATGCACCACAAACCTGGAATAACATTCCAGGTTACATTAGGAAATCCCCAACCATAGCCATTTTTAAGTCCAATTTACAAACCTATTTATTTAACATTGCCTATCCCAGTGATGTCTAATAAATTAGCTGTGTTTTCTGCGTCTATTAAAGGTGGTATCTGTTGTAATTTATGTGCTCTTATATCTTATTTTAATTGTATCCATTATAATCTGTATTCATTTTTAAAGTGGACTGTTGCACTCTGTATTTGTATTTGTTTTTATTCTGTAAAGCCCTTTGAATTGCCTTGTCTGGCCACATATAGGCTCTGGCCAGACAGCGCACCGTGTGTTCGAGTCCCGTTGATGACGACCTTTGCTGCGTCTCTCTCTTTCCTGTCCGTCTTCACTTTAACTGTCAGTAAAGGCAGAAAACGAGAAAAGCCTAAAACTATTCTTAAAAAGAAAAAAAGAGATGATGAACGACCAGCCTCGGAGATTAGACACAAGCCAGCTAATGGCCAGTTAACCCATTAAGAATGTGAAAGCATCCGTGTCATTTGAGATTTTAGCTATATAGCGCATTTGGTTTGCCATTTTTTCCAAGCGAACATTTTTAACTAAAATCTTTGCCTCTGGGGGTCCCTGGAAACAAAACATAATATGCAGATGGGGGTCCGCAGCCAAAATCTTATCATTTTGGGGGTCCTTTTTTCAGAAAACGGTTAGAAGACATTTGTAGAATCAGGTCTTGGTGTATTAGAGTTGCATTAAAACTGTGAAAGCATCAATGTCATTAGAAATGTGTATATTCATATACAGTATAGCAACGTATGGTATTTTTTCCCCGGAAAATTCGTAGTATTTAGAACAGTGATTTAGACCACAGTGGTTCTCAGTAATAGCAGATGTACAAGCGCACAGCAGTGCGCATGTACACACACATGTACATGTGTGTGTACACACATGTACACACCATGGGGGATTATGGCACTCCACCGCCGATCTGCGGCAGTGTGTTTCCTCCTGCTCTCACGACATGCGTTGCCGGTTAAGACACGTGTGTGGCAGGTTAAAAAACTCCCCCTGTGGCTCCTGACATGTGTTGCAGGTTAAAACTCACCCAACCCCCCCCCTGGCTTCCCTGTGAGGTTAAAGGGTTAGGTTGGGGTTAGGACTGGCTTCCCTATGTGAGGTTAAAGGGTTAGGTTGGGGTTCGGGGTAGGCCTATAAGGTGTTGGACTGGCTTCAATTGTGAAGTTATAGGGTTAGGTTCGGGTTTGGGGTACAGGGTGTCGGAATAATGCGGAAACACGGCACACTGCTGTGGCCGTTATCGGCAGTGACGCCGCACCTGACTCCGTTGCCGGAGAATGCACTCGTCTCTCTCTCTCTCTCCCTCTCTCTCTCTCTCTCCCTTGTTGGCCTGAAAACGTTTGAGAAGGAGTGATCTAGAGAAGGCCTTTGTAGAACCGGGCCTCGGGTCTCGATGGGTCAAGTTTCACAGCTTGCAGCGAGCGAGCCACACACACACACACGCGCACACACACACACACACACACACACACACACACAGACAGAGGACGGTGGAACAGTGCCTGGTATCACTCCGCAAACGACTCTACGGGGGGAATGAGCACATGTGGACACGGAGCGGTCTCCATGCGGTGGTACCGTTCTATTCCTTCCTTGGCCCGGTCCGTCGGGTCAGAGTATAAATGGCTGGCTCGACAATGGGAACGCTCATGGAAATCCACTCAGATAGCCCCTATTAACCCATTCTGACCTGAGATCAGATTCATACGAGGTTTCCACTAGGACACACACTGGTCTGATTAACCCATTCTGACCTGAGATCAGATTCTAAAAAATGTCAATCGCTCTTCGATTTTTCAAAAATAGCAGACCTACAAGCTCGTAGCGCGCCACTCGGTGGCGCGCTATGAGCTTGTAGATCTGCTATTTTTCAATAGCTAAAGCATAACATGATGCTGAACACCAAAATGGGTTCCCGTTCAGAATGGGTTAAGATCTTAGCTCATACAGCTGTTTGGGTCTAACCCATTGAGACCTGATAGGACGCCGTGTGTGTGTGTCGCCTCGTAGCTTTGAAACCACCATTATTTTAAACTTTTAACTGTTGGAAAATAGCAGATCTACAATGCTTTTCCTTTTTTTTTTTATCGTGAAGATGTGTGCAAATCTTTTGAATTTATATTCTTTCCCATGCATGCAGCGAACGTTTTAACTCAAATCTTTTGTCTCTGGAACAACATATTTTTTAAGATGCGGGGGTCTTCTGAGGCCAATTATATATCATTCTAGGCCGTTTCCTTGACGTGAAATAGTGTGACGACCACTGACACATAGAAACAAGAGTTTTTTTGAGAAAACTTTTTTCAGATTTATATAGAAGACATTTTGTGTATATAGAATCAGTTCTTCTCCACTTCTCCTCCGGTGTAAAAGGTCTAACAGACAGACATCAAACAGAGCAGACACATGTAGGAACATCTGGGATAGTGTTTGGGGGGGGGGTACGGTTTCTAAACGTTAGGCGATACCCACCGAGGGGATAAGGAAATGACTACCTGAAATCTATCCTCCGAACCCCCTACTAGTAGGACTCAGGTAAATGGATTATCATGTTGTCAACCCAGGACTTGAGTTACATCGCAGGGAATAATAACGTCATCCAGTTAACCCATTTTGACCCTGGAACAATTCTGCAAAATGTCGTCTAAATCCTGACTGTTTTCTTGAAAAAGCAGTCACTTTCATGTCACTTTTCACGATTCTTCGAAAAATAGCAGACCTACAAGCTCGCTATGAGCTTGTAGATCTGCTATTTTTCAATAGCTAAAGCATTACATAATGCAACACCAAAAGGGGTTCCCGCCCAAAATGGGTTAAATGCCATGTATGGTGTGTGTATATATATATATATATATATATATATATATATACATACATACTGTGGTAGGTCAGGTTTAGGAGAAATGGAGAGCATGGGTGATATCTCACTTTGAAAGATTTTTTTTTTTTAATATTTCTCACACACTATACAGCGCCACACTAAAATGCTTAGAGCTTGAACAATGTGCCCATATACTGTACTTGTAAATAATGTCTACCTATCCTAGGGGGTCGGCAACCTTTTTGACATGAAGTGCCCCATGTTTTAATTTTCTTGATAATCAGTGTGCCGTATTATGTCACCACATAAAAATGTAATATTTCCATCTGATTTTGATTGTCCATACAACCAAAATCTGCATAACCTTTTTATGGGGCCTATTTTCTTTCACACAGACTCAGAGCCCGCAGAGTTTGAGTGAATGTAGAATTATGTGCAGGGTGTAATTTATATATAGATGTGAGAGGGGACTTCATTTCACAGACTTAAACCTTTTTGAATACTTCTTAAAATATCTCTCTCACACACTTATGCCAGTCAGTGTGCCAGTGACCACCCTCTCCCCTGTGCCAATGTTGGCAACAGGTCGCCTACCCAGTACCACAACCATCCATAATGTCTATTGAATTAGAATCCACCACAATTACAAAATGCACTTTAGCCAACCTGTGCAAAAACACAACACAACAATCCATTGCAGCACTGCGTCTGCGCACAGTCTGTAACTCTGTGAGAGAACAAATGGAACCCGACGTGGTTCCAACTTACATTTGTATAATATCTCTGTCAGAGAGTAAACAGTAGCCCGCACACACACACACACACACACACACACACAAACACTTTTCCTTGTTCCATTCACGTCAAGTCAGCTGTTGTTGCGTGTATTAATGAATTAGCATTAGCATCATTGGTAACACGGTACACCTGTGTGTTTGTTCACCTAGCGTGGCGTGCTGTGTCAATATTTGCTGCCTTGAAAGAGAATAAAGGAATTAACCTTAGAGTATATACACTCTAAGGAATTAACCCAGCCAGCCAGCATATAGCAGGGAAAGTTACAGTTCCATTTTCTTACCTTTTGTCGTCTTCTTCCATGATAAAGTACGTGCTCCCCAAGAAGTCCCCAACACTTCAAAGTCCAGCTGTTCTTTGAAGTTTCTTTCTTTCTTCGCCCATGAAGCTTTCAGAAGGTTCCCTGAAACATTTTAGAAATATGAATTTAAGCACATTAACTGCATTAACTTGTGTCCCTTTTGTCTTCAGTCATGCTAGAGTTAATAAAGCTCATAATGAATGACGCAGCAATATAATAATTATAATATCCATGTCATGCCGAAAATAACAAAGTCCACAAACGCGACGTCGAGTTTTGTCTCCCCTACATCTATTTTTGTTTTTGTTTTTTTTACAGGAAAACCTTGAAACTATAAAGAAAACATTTAAAAACTAAAATTCACCTCCTCTTCCCTTTGATGTTGTTGTTGTAACCGCGTCGCCGTTCTGCGCGGTGCACTGACGTCACGATGGACGGTGAGCCGGAAAATACCAGACCTACAAGTCCACCGCGCGTCGCATCGGCAACGCGCTGTGGACTTGTAGATCTGCACTGTGCTGCTACTGCTGCTGACAGCTCGAGCGCCAAAGGTTTGTAAACGCCCGCCACAAACAGCCAGCTGTCAGAGCTGTGATATGATTGGACAAACTGCAGCTCAGACGATTTAATGCAATGAAGATAAAATAATAATTACGCTAAATACGAATGTTTGAATAAGTAGGCGCACTGTCAGAATATATATATATATATATATAGGCCTATATATATATATATATATATATATATATATATATATATATATATATATATATAGCCTATAACACGCATTTATTTTTACTAACCAAAGAAAATCCCACTAACCACCAGTAGTGGGCAGTAATGAAGTAGCCCACTGCCCACAATAACTGAAAGTAGCAGATCTACAAGCTCACAATGTCACAACGAATCGATGCGTTGTGAGCTTGTTGGTCGGCTATTTTCACAAGAAAATCTTTGAATAGTTTGAATGAATGAATGAATGAAAATAACAAAATTTCAATACAGTATTGCATTGATATTAAAAGGATACCGGTGTGTAGGTATTATTTTATTTGTACTTAGGCCTATACATGTTTTTTAAAGCAAGTATTTTAACCTGCCCTTTAGGCCTATACTTCATCATGAGTGACACACAGAAGTATAGCAAAAATAGACAAACTACAATTAAATGCTGCATCCATGAGGCGTCGTGCTTGTAAGCTTGTACATTTTTCATAATATTATTGATTTTAATTTAAATTAATTTTTCTAGTGGAAATGAATATGTCTGGTTGACTCTTTGGGGTTTATAAATGATACAGTATATTAAGAATAGCGTGCGACTATATAGCAATCATAACATAATCGGACACATACACACACACACACACACACACACACACACACACACAGCTGTGTGAGCTTGTAGATCTGCTATTTTCACCATTTTAAAATGTTAATGTTAAAAACCCTACAAGGTGCATGTGTTTTTCCATCCTAATTGGGTTAATGTATGATTAAAAACACAGAAAGTTAGGATATAGGGACGTTTCTCCCGGACAGACAGACAGACAGACAGACAGACAGACAGACAGACAGACAGACAGACAGACAGACAGCGGCTACATACAGTATGTCTCACAGTATTATGTTGCCTCCATGTTTCAGCTAACCCAGATGAAGTCACATCAACATGGCAGACCCCAAACGTTTAACATTCCCACGACTGGTTGTTCTCAACTCCAGAGCTGAGGAAACCATGTGACGTCCTTATACAGACATGTCATTCTATCTAATCACAGACTGATCGACATGTGGATCCTGTTAAAGCCATTCTGACCTGAGATCAGATTCTATAAATGTCTTCTATACATCCTGACAGTTTTCCATTCTGACCTGAGATCAGATTCTAAAAATGTCTTCTACATCCTGACAGTTCTCTGAAAAAGCTGTTTCTATGTCAGTCGTTCTTCGATTTTTCAAAAATAGCAGACCTACAAGCTTGTAGCGCGCCACCGAGTGGCGCGCTACAAGCTTGTAGGTCTGCTATTTTTGAAAAATGAGCTTGTAGATCTGCTATTTTTCAATAGCTAAAGCATAACATAATGCTAACACCAAAAGGGGTTAAAGCCAATGGGTTAAAGCCAAGCTACAATCCAGAATCCTTATTGTAATGAACGAAACATTATTTTTTACTTTTTTTCTCTTTTTTTTTTACATATTAACTGCTCGTAACGGAACGTTCGGCCAATTATAGAATCCAACCGGCAACTGCTTTTGGGCGGAACGTTCCGTCGATTAAACTTTGTTATTGATATCAAACCAGATTATTTTGTTGCTTGGCCTTTCCTTCTTCAGCGATCCTATAGACAGGTTTCGCTCCCTGCCGTTCCACTTCTTGTATACAGCCGGAATAAAAAGCTGAATGACTCTAAATCTACGGAGCTCTCCATGGTTTACTCCATGTTGCGTGCGTGCGTGCACGTGTGCGTGCACCAGTGCAGTATTATGTCAGTGTGATTATAATCTTTTGTTTTTTTTTACTTGTTCCTCCCCTGGCAAATACATGTGTTTTGATGTATAAATTACCTTAGCCTCGATGTCTGTGCGCTTACTGTATACTGTGCGTGTGCGTGTGCGTGCGTGCGTGCGTGCGTGCGTGCGTGTGCATGCGTGCGTGCGTCTCCCCGTAGCGGTCCCACAGGGACAGCCTGTCGGTCGGTGGGCTAACAAAGGCTCAGTGTTCTAACGGCCTCCATCACAGCAGAACCTCAGCAGCCCATCGATAACGGCCCGGATCTGGAGCCCACACAGACCTCTACAGGTCTCTGTCTGTCCTGCACTTTCTGTCTCTCACTCTGTCTCTCCTACACTGTCTGTCTCTCAGCTGTCCTACTGTCTGTCTCTCCTACACTGTCTCCCTCTCAGCTGTCCTACTGTCTGTCTCTCCTACACTGTCTCCCTCTCAGCTGTCCTACTGTCTGTCTCTCCTACACTGTCTCCCTCTCAGCTGTCCTACTGTCTGTCTCTCCTACACTGTCTCCCTCTCAGCTGTCCTACTGTCTGTCTCTCCTACACTGTCTCCCTCTCAGCTGTACTGTCTGTCTCTCCTGCACTGTCTGTCTCTCAGCTGTCCTACTGTCAGTGTGACTCTACTGACTCTAGTAGAGGCCTGCCTACCTCTACAGGTCTCTGTCTGTCCTGCACTGTCTGTCTCTCACTCTCTCTCTCCTACACTGTCTCCCTCTCAGCTGTCCTACTGTCTTGTCTCTCCTACACTGTCTGTCTCTCAGCTGTCCTATACTGTCTGTCTCTCCTACACTGTCTCCCTCTCAGCTGTCCTACTGTCTGTCTCTTCTACACTGTCTCCCTCTCAGCTGTCCTACTGTCTGTCTCTTCTACACTGTCTCCCTCTCAGCTGTCCTACTGTCTGTCTCTCCTACACTGTCTCCCTCTCAGCTGTCCTGCTGTCTGTCTCTCCTACACTGTCTCCCTCTCAGCTGTCCTGCTGTCTGTCTCTCCTACACTGTCTCCCTCTCAGCTGTCCGTCTGTCTCTCCTACACTGTCTCCCTCTCAGCTGTCCTACTGTCTGTCTCTCCTACACTGTCTCCCTCTCTCCTATACGGTCTCAATAATAACAGAGGAGTTTAGTGTATATTCTCCTGACTCTCCTGGCCTGCCTCTCTCTCTCTCCACTTCCCTAATGGCTCTCAACAAAGAGCAAACAAAGCCTTGTAGTATTTTTAACCGCATTGACCCGGCATGGCCTCCCTATTTTGGGCAAAGTCATTATGAGGCATTATATACAGATCATTATACGGACCTACAAGCTCACAGCGCGTTGCGATGCGCCACCTTGTGAGCTTGCAGCTCTGCTGTGTTCACCACCAAGCCTATATACAACTGCAAAAACATAATTATGTGGGGAATTCTTCAAACGTTTGTCGCTTGATTGTTGCGAGTTGTTTACCCCGTCATGGAAATCGCAGAATACAATTGAAAGAAAAAAAAAAGAAAAAAAAAAAGTGAAATGAAAAGCAGAGACCCGGCTATAGCTGGCCGTAATTGGGCTCTTGTTGTCTCCCCTCACCAGAGGGGCCCTCACCCAGAGGGGCCCTCACACCAACAGGGGCCAAAGCGCTTGGATCTCCCTGACCCCTGTTCTCCCCTCCAGGGAACCAATCTTCCATTCCTGTCCTGCCAAGAGGCATTTTCAGTCCCGCACGTAATTATGCCCACTTTCGCAAGAATATAAGCGAACAGTCGTGCACATGCAGGGCCTGGCCGGGGCCTCTCTATAGACCTGGCCCTCGCTCAGACACATGAGGGCTTATTTTGTTCCGAGCTACCAGTCGCTCGTAAAGAGAAAGAGAACAAGTTTGTGGAGAGAAAGAACAACTCATTATACTTGATGTAATCAATTACAGGTTGAGTTTACGCAACAAGGCCTCTGCTTTTATTTTATTTTATTTCATGGAAGCGTTGTTTGAGGTCCAGCAGCTCCTTTTGATTTCCCCCCTTGTTTTGATTTGGAGCGCTGATCGTACACGGCTCACACTGATCGTACATGGCTCACGCTGATCGTACACGGCTCACACTGATCGTACATGGCTCACGCTGATCGTACACGGCTCACGCTGATCGTACACGGCTCACGCTGATCGTACACGGCTCACACTGATCGTACACGGCTCACGCTGATCGTACACGGCTCACGCTGATCGTACACGGCTCACGCTGATCGTACACGGCTCACGCTGATCGTACACGGCTCACACTGATCGTACACGGCTCACACTGATCGTACACGGCTCACACTGATCGTACACGGCTCACACTGATCGTCATGGCTCACGCTGATCGTACACGGCTCACGCTGATCGTACACGGCTCACGCTGATCGTACACGGCTCACACTGATCGTACACGGCTCACGCTGATCGTACACGGCTCACGCTGATCGTACACGGCTCACACTGATCGTACACGGCTCACACTGATCGTACACGGCTCACACTGATCGTCATGGCCTCACGCTGGAGCGAACACGCACACACACATAGACGGACGGCCACCGCACACGGACACACATATGTCTTGGCAGGTGTGTGTGTGTGTGTGTGTGTGACTGCAAGGTTGTCGGTTCAATTCCCTTTATTTGACAAAACTGCTAGATCCCATGAAATACATCCCAATAAGGTGATGCAGCTCTTCTCTTTGGATAAGTCTTTTCCTATATGACCCTAATAAGGTATACTTTCATACCAAAGGGGTTCTCTGCATCATGACTTGAACTTAACGGCGAAAAAAGATGACTTGTTCCCCCATTTAGACACTCAGTTCCACCATTTCCAATCCCATTCTCTCTGCACAATGTTGTGCAGAGAGAGAATGGGAGTGGAAACGGTGGAACAACGGTGGAACAACGGTGGAACAAAAACACAGTGACTGATTGATGCTCCATAGATAACACGCTGTTGTAGCGCTGCGTGCGGACAGAATGGTGACGACAGCTCGGGCTTCAGCTTGTGTTCCACGGCGCAAAAAGCATGGAACACAGATGTGCATATTACAGGAAACTCCCCTTAAACTCTCCAGCAAACTCCGGTATAAACTCCCAAATTGTATACCATCACACCTGTATATTTTTTACCAGCTCAGTGGCCTTGTGGTTAGAGTGTCCGCCCTGAGACTGGGATGTCGGGGGTTCGATACCCGGCCGGGTCACACCAAAGACTGTAAAAATGGGACCCAGTGCCTCCCTGCTTGACACTCAGCATCAAGGGTTGGATTGGGGGTATAAGTCCCTGCGACATACTATAGCGTCATGTCCAGGGGGTGTACTTGTACATCAAGCTGCCTCACGCTACAGAAACAGGAGATAGGGTCCTGGCCCCTATGGGCCTCATGGCTCGGCAAGGCTACTTACTTACTTACTTACCTGTATATTACTGTATATGCCCGCTAAACTTGAGGTTTACGGGCAAAATACAGTGCCCATATTTGCCCGTTAACTCCTCTTTTCACGCAGTGGAATTTGTTTGTCTGTGCAACAGTGAACTAACGCACAGCGGCGTGTTGTATCCCGTGTGAATGTGAAGCACAACTCATGATGAAAAAGGTTGAACATAAAAAATAATTCGTTAAAAGTTTTCAGTTAAAATGCAAAGCTCCATAATATACTTTAGTCTACTAGAGATGATATTGTGCAATCTTTCTTACAGTCACACAACGAGAACACAAAGTGGCCTAGAGTGCACATCCATGTTCGTGCACACGCAAGCACGCACGCACACACGCAAACACGCACGCACGCATGTACACACGCCCACACGTGCACAAACGCACGCACACGCACGCACGCACGCCAAGTCCAGACCAGACCATTACAGCTGGTGTTAAAAGCGTGTCTTTGAACCCACACCCAACAGATCTGACAGTCCCATCATTCACTCTGATCACGGCAGACAGCAGCCATTTGGAAAGCAAACACAACCTCCTTCAGTAGAATAATAACGGGCCGCCGCCGCTCCGTGAAACAACACAGGAAGAGGGTCACATTTTCCCCTTCGCCGAAATAAAGACCCAACGTTCGTCTTCTCAGAGACAGAGAGCACACACAGCGAGGCTCTTCATCATCATCGCCCCCGGTGTCACGGTGTCACGATGACGGTGATTCAAGACTCTTCATCGCTCTGGTCACATGAGTGCCACGTGACCAGGGGCGATGATGACGTTATTACCACTACGTTATAAATAATCCTCAATACAGCCCATATTATAACCGTGTTGAGATTCCTATAGTTTCTCGCACCTTAAAAGCATCTTTTTTGGGGGGGCTTTTTTTTCTCCATCTGCTTTTCACCTTCCTTTGACGTCGTTTGCACTCATTCCATATCCTCGTTCCCTCTCGTTAAACAAAGACAGGCATATACACACGTACGCACACGCGCAAACACACACGCACACACACACACACACACACGCACACACACACGCACACACACACACACACGCAAACACATGTACATTGTACACACACACTTCTCCCCTTCAAAGCAGCGACGGCGAGGTCGGGCCGGGTTCGAGTCAGTCAGGCAACTTGTCACCCAAATGATGACAAATCCGCCGCCTCCTCAGATTGCCTCCCCAATCAAGTCCAGGCCTGGGCCTGCCGAACACACGCAACACGTCGCTGTTCCTGTAAACGGAGCTCTCTCTCTCTCTCTCTCTCTCTCTCTCTCTCTCTCTCTCTGAACCCCTCTCTCTCTCCCTCTCCCTCTCTCCCTCTCCCTCTGTCTCTAGAGTCTCTTCTGTTTGGTTCAAGTCATAACCTCAACAAGTCCCCGGGCTTCACAGTTAGAGTGGGTGACAGTGTGGTCACAAATAGGGAAGAGGTCACTTACTTGGGTTTTATACTAGATAACAAACTCACGGGTGACAAAATGGCAATGAAAGTGATGTCAAAGGTCAACCAGAGAACTCGTTTCTTGGGCAGGATATTCCCCTTATGTCAACAGCAGTGCTAGAGGACCTTGGCCGGTGCCCTCATCCAGTGCCACTTTGACTATGCGTGTACCTCATGGTACAGAGGTATCTCCACGCTTTTGAAAACAAAGTTGCAGACCTCCCAAAACAAGCTTGTGAGGTTACTACTAAAATTGAACCCCAGGTCTCATCTTGCCTCTGCCCACTTTAGTAGCCTGGGATGGCTAAGGGTGGAGGAGAGAGTATCTCAGCTCTCATTGTCTCTGGTCTTCAAGATCCTAGGTGCCTCTGTTCCAGAGTACCTGATGGGCTACCTGCCCAGAGTGAGGGATGCTCACAGGTACTCAACCAGAGGAAGTCCTTATGATCTAGTTCCCCCCAGTTTCAGGACACTCATGGGAAAAAATGCTTTTTTCAACTATTTCAACCACTATTCAACTAGTCCACTATTCAGAGAGAGAGAGAGAGTGGGGTTCAGAAAGAGAGAGAGAGAGAGAGAGAGATATAGAATGGGATTCAAAGAGAGAGAGAGAGAGATAGAGAGAGAGAGAGAGAGAGAGAGAGAGAGAGAGAGAGAGAGACCCTCACCCACGTTAGCTTGTATACAAGGGGTTTCATGCTTCAAAAGGTCTCGTCAAGGACATGTTTCGCTGCAAACATCGTTTTCAGGCATGGTTTGTAATCAGAATGTTGTGGTGCAGACCACGACACACACACACACACACACACACACACTCTCTCTCTCTCTCTCTCTCTCTCTCTCTCTCTCCTGGGTCTCTCAACATGAACAAAATAACCCAACTCGGTTTAAACCACAAACTTCCCCGTGGCCAGGGTCCGCCAAGTCACAAATTAACATTGATTT
Source organism: Protomyctophum bolini (assembly GCF_963924005.1). Classification (NCBI taxonomy): domain Eukaryota; kingdom Metazoa; phylum Chordata; class Actinopteri; order Myctophiformes; family Myctophidae; genus Protomyctophum; species Protomyctophum bolini. The sequence continues at coordinate 3,235,884 of NC_137879.1, read as the reverse complement.
AGAAATAACAGAAGCCCTTTGTTTCATCGCCCCATCCAGAGGTCCGCTGAGCCACTTGGCTTCACCGTCTTGTTATTTTTCCACGCATAAAACTTTCACGATGAAATAAAGCAGAAGAACGCTATACCAGGACGAGCTGGGGGGACAGACCGGTTAGCGTTAGCGCTTAGCCGCCATGAGGGGTGGTCTTTTGGCCCGCTATAACGCTATTAGCATAAGCCTCGCTAACCTATAGCTGCCCGAGTCGCGTGTGTATAACTGGAGCTGAACGCGCGCGCACACACACACACACACACCCACACACACACACACACACACACACACACACACGCACACACACACACACACACACACACCCGTAGAACTATCAGTCCATTGTGAGCTCCGTTGCAGGGCCAGAACGTTATCCATGACCATCAGATATGGATGTTAAAATGACGCGTGACCACAAACACACACTTCCTGCTCCTTGGAAGCCTGTCAGACACCCCTTACACACACACACACACACACACACACACGTGCGTGCATGTACATATGCTCTAAGGGTGCGTCTGTTGGACTATATCTGTGTTTTGTACATTAACCCGTTAAAAAACCGAGAAAGCATCTGTGTCAATATGTGTGGGGGGGGGGGTGGGGTGGGGGGGTGGGGCCTCAAATGTCCAAAAGCGTTAGCTTTCAGCATTCACATTCAACAGTAGAGCAAAAGTAGCAGATCTACAAGTACAAAATGTGTCGCCGTGCGACGCGTTTTGAGCTTGTCTGCAGTAGCAACAATAACAATGTCAACAGCAATTTCTCTCCATAAAGCCTCGTTTCATATAAAGTTTGGTTGGTTGGTCTACATGTCAGCTGTGAAGGAAATGTGTCCTCATGCATGACCTACAGAGTACAGTACACAGACTGTAGAACCCCCCCTAAACCATGACCTACAGAGTACAGACTAAAACTTGTTTTTCTCCTTTGATCTCTGCCGAGATTTGCTGATGCTGCTTTTCTCCTCATTTCATATACTCGGCATAGTTGCGAACGCGAAGGAAAGGAGAGTAGGAAAGGAGAGAAGGAAAGGAGACCAGGAGAGAAGAGGCAGACTGAACACAGATTGGTGTCATGATGAATGATCCACACACTGGTAACGTTTCAATACCTCTGAGCCTCCAGCTTTATGACACCATACTGACGCTGACGCTCACTGAAAATACACGTTGGACTGCGTCCCCCGACACACACACACACACACACACACACACACACACACACACACGCACACACGCACACACGCACACACGCACACATGGACATGCATGCACAGCCCTTCTGGGGTAATTTGAAATGGCAATATCAAATGTCGCACTGAGAGGTGTTTGGCTCCATGCAGCAGACTGACTTCACTCCTTAACACATGCTCCACACACCAGACCAGACCAGGCAGGCAGGCAGGCAGGCAGAGAGACAGACAGGCAGGCAGGCAGGCAGGCAGACAGGCAGACAGACAGGCAGACAGACAGACAGACAGACAGACAGACAGACAGACAGACAAGGAGGCAGCCAAACAGAACTGTGACTGAACCGTCATGAGGAGTTATTGTGTCCTTTTATGAATACGGAGAGAGAGAGAGAGAGAGAGAGAGAGAGAGAGAGAGAGAGAGAGAGAGAGAGACACAGAGAGACAGAGAGAGAGAGAGAGAGAGAGAGAGAGAGAGAGAGAGAGAGAGACAGAGAGAGACAGAGACAGAGACACAGAGAGAGAGACAGAGACAGAGACAGAGAGAGACAGAGAGAGAGAGAGAGAGACAGAGACAGAGACACAGAGAGAGAGACAGAGACAGAGACAGAGAGAGACAGAGAGAGAGACAGAGACAGAGACAGAGCGAGAGAGAGAGAGAGAGAGAGAGAGAGAGAGAGAGAGAGAGAGAGAGAGGGGCGTGAGATCAGAGGGTGAGAGTTCACGGTGGTTCGATAACGTCTCACTCTCAGGTCACCTCCGCCTGTTCCAAGTACTTGATATCATCCGGTTCATGACAGGGTCACACGGTGTGTGTGTGTGTGTGTGTGTGTGTGTGTGTGTGTGTGTGTGTGAGTGTGTGTGCGTGCAGAGTACACAACTCCAGATTCATGCACGTGCCCCTTAACTGGCGTGGGTTCAAATCCCTCCTTGCAACATGAAAAAGGGAGCCCGGTCCATGTGTTGTTTCTCTCCTTTAGAACAAACAGCGATTAGCAGTGAACACCCCCCCCCCCCCCCCCCCCCCCTCTCCGCGCGAGGCGATGCTGACAGACGGGGGGGGGGGGGGGCTGCAGGGCAGATCAAAGCCCCGAGGCAGGAGGCCGCATGTGGCTTCTATAGCTGTCACACACATGAAGCCTCAGGAGACGCATGAGGGTCTTCTCCCTCCTGCACGCCCTGAAGCCTCGGTGTGCGTGCATTGGCGTCGTCCTCCGTAAATAGCAGATCTACAAGCTCGCAAGCACGCATGCAGCAACACCTATAGGGCTCCATTTTCGTCAAACTTCATTACCTTTTTTTTACTATTTTAAAAAACATTTTTGAATAGTTCAACTACAACCAATACATTGAGACGTTGTGAGCTTGTAGACTGGCCATTCAAAAAAATGGCTATTCAATTTTTTTTTTTGCAAAATAGTAAAAAAAAAGGCAAAGAAGTTTAGGGATAAGGAGTTTTGCGGTGACGAAAATGGAGCCCCCACAATGTGAAACTTAAGTATATTAAGCAACACGCTATAACGCTGAACCGCACGTGCGTCTTGTCTTGGAAGCCAAGATGTGGACCCAGATGATCCCGAACAGGAAATGTGGCCTTGTGAAGGTTTAACACATTCTGAACGGGAACCCATTTTGGTGCTAGCATCATGTCGTGCTTTAGCGATTGAAAAATAGCAGATCTACAAGCTCATAGCGCGCCACCGAGTGGCGCGCTATGAGCTTGTAGGTCTGCTATTTTTGAAAAATCGAAGAACGACTGACATTTTTTTAGAATCTGATCTCAGGTCAGAATGGGTTATAATCAGACCAGTGTGTGTCCAGTGGAAACCTCGTATGAATCTGATCTCAGGTCAGAATGGGTTAACACTTCCAACCCCATTAGTGCTGAGGCCTGATTTATGCACGTTGATTTATGCTGTAAGTGTTTGCACATTGTGTCGTTATGTGTTTCCCCCACGGCTACGGAGGATTGTGTGCATGGCGGGCCACCACATAATCTTTTCTTTTTTTTGTTTAAGATATTTTTTTTGCGGCTTACGCCTTTTATTGTTTTTTTTTTAAGGGACAGACAGTAGGCTGACAGGAAACGGGAGAGAGATGGGGGGGGGGGGAAGACATGCAGTAAAGGCCGTGTCGGGGCTCGGGAGTCGAACCCGTGGCCACACTGCGACTGGATTACCAGTCGGGTGCCCAGACGGTTACGCCACTGCCTGGGCCACCACACAATCATGACCAGAACCAGTATGATTTTCAGTATGGGCATAAAAGGCCAAAAGAAATGAAGGTAGAAGAAAGGTAGAAGACAGCAAAAAAGACAGAAAATAATATATATTAAAAAAAAAATCACACAAATGTTGCGTGCGAGTGATGATGTGCACTGTCTACGGGTCTGATGCGCTGCGACGCGTTGAGAGCTTGTAGATCAGCTATTTTATGGGCGCAACCCAGCACTCTTTAAGGGCTGTATTTTGCGTGTCTTAAGTACCAGGTCTTATTCCCTAACTTGAGTAAACTAAAGACCTGGAGGCGTGATGATCAATGCCATTTGGATATTCTGAGTGGCCAAAGAGCATTGACCACGCCTCCAGGTCTTTAGTTTACTCAAGTTATAGGGAATAAGACCTGGTACTTAAGACACGCAAAATACAGTCCCTTATCTCCTCATGGAGATGCAGTGTGTAACGCCATGGATTTATAAACAAATTTGTTCAACGCAAAATGCGAACTATAGGTTCCAAGTTCAGGAGACTTCGGGGGGAAAAAAGGAATGCTTGGAAAGCAGAGGAGGAGCATTAGGCATTTCTTTCACCATGTAGTAAACGCTGCCTTCGTGGTCTGAAGAGGGTGAATAATATGAATACAGCACGCAGCAGCGCTAACATGCGGTCTTCATCAGTGTAGTGTGTCAAACTCACAGATGTTATAATAGTTCATTTACAAAGTGATCAAATAGTTTTGTGCAATTAAATGTTCATCTATTCTAGAAGATGATAAAAAGGTGAGTATGTGAATATATAGGCCTACCGTTTCAGGATATTGTTTACTAATAAATTACATTGTTTCGGTACTTTGGTGTCTATCCTCTCTCTCTCTCTCTCTCTCTCTCTCTCTCTCTCTCTATCAATTAAATGCAATTTAAATGAAGGTGAAGTAAAAACTAAAATGCACTAAATCGCGGCGAGTCTGTAAACTGGCGACTTCTCCGATAATATGCTACGTTGATGATGACTATATGGATATACAGTATACTGTATATCCTATCCTTTGGCCATAATATGTCATTAAAAGCTAAACGTGTTCCAAAAGAAATGTACAAACGGTCTACATCGTCATGATGCATACATATACTGTATATACAGGGCTTAACGTGTTCAAAGAACATTTGAAAACAAGACAATCGGTTCAACATCTCCGAGTTTCAACATCTCTAAATGAGTCTTCCACTCGTCGCCTCGATGTTACTTCTCTGCTATCCACTCTCTCTCTCTCTCTCTCTCTCTCTCTCTCTCTCTCTCTCCCCCCCCCCCCCTCCCCCCACCCCATCCTTCACGTACAGGAAGCTATTCACTAAAGCCTCTCCTCACCACTCCGGTCGTTATCGTCGACCACTTTGTGGAACCATCGTGCTCCCCCCTCAGACACTCCTGATCAGCATCAACGTGATGGAGTGTGTGAAACCTGCGGGGCTGCAGCACTGCATGGCCGCCCTATAACCCCTTCTGACCTGAGATCAGATTCTATAAATGTCTTCTATACATCCTGACAGTTTTCCATTCTGACCTGAGATCAGATTCTATAAATGTCTTCTATACATCCTGACAGTTTTCCATTCTGACCTGAGATCAGATTCTATAAATGTCTTCTATACATCCTGACAGTTTTCCATTCTGACCTGAGATCAGATTCTATAAAATGTCTTCTATACATCCCGACAGTTTCCATTCTGACCTGAGATCAGATTCTAAAAATGTCTTCTCTACATCCTGACAGTTTTCCATTCTGACCTGAGATCAGATTCTATAAATGTCTTCTATACATCCTGACAGTTTTCATTCTGACCCGAGATCAGATTCTATAAATGTCTTCTCTACATCCTGACAGTTTTCATTCTGACCTGAGATCAGATTCTATAAATGTCTTCTATACATCCTGACAGTTTTCTGGAAAAGCTATGTTTCTATATGTCAGTCGCTCTTCAATTTTTCTAAAAATAGCAGACCTATACAAGCTCTACGAGCTTGTAGATCTGCTATATGAAGCTAAAAGGGGGGTTCCCGCACAAAATGGGATAACTCAAGTACAGTTCGGTGTCCTCTTGAATCCCTTTAAAAAAAATCAAGCAATCCCCTCATGGATTCATGAAAAGGGCCCATTTATAGACATGTGAAGGAAAAAAAGAAAGAAACGGGCGTCCGTCCGGACTGCCAGACTTAACCCATTCTGAACGGGAACCCATTTGAGGTGTTATAGCATCACGTTATGCTTTAGATATTGAAAAATAGCAGATCTACAAGCTCATAGCGCGCCACCGAGTGGCGCGCTACGAGCTTGTAGGTCTGGCTATTTTTGAAAGATCGAAGAACGACTGACATTTCTTTTAGAATCTGATCTCAGGTCAGAATGGGGTTAATCAGACCAGTGTGTGTCCACCAGTGGAAACCTCGTTATGAATCTGATCTCAGGTCAGAATGGGTTAAAGTGTGCCGGGCCAAAGAAAACAATGTGCCCGGGCCAGGAGGACTAGCAGACTGAAACACACCGGCCTAATTCCATTCTCTAGCATGAAAAGGAATAAAAAGAAGGAAAAAAAAAAGCTCTGATGGAACTTGGCCGGAGCAGGGGGGAGAGAGAGAGAGAGAGAGAGAGAGAGAGAGAGGTGGGAAGCGAGCCTGAATCTAGAATGGTGTGTGAGTGACGGAGAGGTACTGACATACGCTGTATCGCTCTGCAGGAAATAAGACAATCCACTTTAAAAGAAAGAAAAGTGAAAATGGAGATCCCATCGGCCGGGGCAGGGCACAGGCCCAACGCACGTCACCGCGATACGACAAGTGATTTATAGAGTCTGGTTAACGCGACATGTTGAAAACAGGATTGATGAGAAAACGTGTGATGGGGACAGACAGGCAGAGAGAGAAGACAGACTAGACTATATGCACCCTGCACTGCACACAAAACGAAGTGGAAACCGAGCTACACTTCCTAACCATCTGTCCATTGTACCAAGACATCAGAGACACATACTTCCCACAGATTACAACCAACACACGGAGATTGACACATGACCAATGACAAAAAAACTCCCATATCTGCTGGGAGAAGTACAACAATGTGCAAAACACAGCAGCGAGATTTGTGAGTTGCTGTGATAGGAGAAGGATATCAAATGGAACACAACCACCCAAAAGACTAATCATTGTGTATATTCCTGCACTATACCTGCAGCATCGAGTGATCTTGGTACATATAATTTGATCGATTGAAGATTCTGACCTTCAAAAGTACATCATTTTTCTGTACACAGAGAGAACTGGGACAGACTAGAGACAGAGTAAAGAGGAGAACTGGGACAGACTAGAGACAGAGAACTGGGACAGACTAGAGACAGAGAACTGGGACAGACTAGAGACAGAGAACTAGAGACAGAGAACTGGGACAGACTAGAGACAGAGAACTAGAGACAGAGAACTGGGACAGACTAGAGACAGAGAAATAGAGACAGAGAACTGGGACAGACTAGAGACAGAGAACTGGGACAGACTAGAGACAGAGAACTAGAGACAGAGAACTGGGACAGACTAGAGACAGAGAACTAGAGACAGAGAACTGGGACAGACTAGAGACAGAGAAATAGAGACAGAGAACTGGGACAGACTAGAGACAGAGAACTGGGACAGACTAGAGAACTGGGACAGACTACTAGAGACAGAGTAAAGAGTGATAATGTGAGACAACAGAGAGGGAGATGGAAGAGCGTCCGGCGTCTTTCGACAGACCACTTAGTCCATTAACGTGGAGCCTCTAACGGCCTCGCTGACGGCCGAGGCATGAAGACGACGGGCCGGCACAGAGAAAATAAATGGGCTCCGTTAATTATTCCTTCTGGGGGAAAAACCCCTTGAAGTGATGGATAACGGCGGGGACGGAGCACAGCAATCCGCGACCGACCGACCGCGCTCCTCAACCCGCGGGAATAAACAATCGGAGGGACCATTTCTCCTCAAATAGACGTGCACATTATTATACCTGGCTCTGCATGTCAGGCCAAACTAAACCAAAAGAGGACCAAACTGCTTTTGACGTATATTATGGCATATCCCAGTTGGTTTCTCAAAGTGGGGTCCAGGGACCCCTATAGGGGTCCTTGAGGGAGTTCCAGGGGGTCCCCACCTAAATGATATAGAATTAGGAACCAAAGGGACCCTTATGGGCCTTGTAACTCAGAGAGTGTACACATGTGTTTTGTGTACACTCTCAGGGTTACATTAACATTGATTTATACGATATAAATTGGGGTCCCAGAGATAGAAATGTCACCAATGTTGCTCTGCGGAGAGGGGAAGTCATGGAGCACTCTGGTGGAGCTGTTGCCCCCGGCGACCCGACTACGGATAAGCGGTTGAAGATGGATGGCTGGATGGATGGATCTACATTGCCCAGTTTCCCAGTTCTACATTGGAGGTACAGTATATAAACTCTGCTGCTGCTGGTTTCAATTAAAGACAGCTGTTCTCTCTCGGCCTTCATCACAGCCTTCTTCCAAACAGAAGCACCCCCCCCACCCCCCACCCCCCCCCCCCAAAAAAAAGAGTGAATAATAGACCTGAGTCTAGACCACCACCGTCCACTTCTCTACCAAACCGCCAAACAACACCACGTTGTGTGTGATTGGGTCCTGACATGACGGGGGGATTGTGATTGGGTCCTGACATGACGGGGTGATTGTGATTGGGTCCTGACATGACGGGGTGATTGTGATTGGGTCCTGACATGACGGGGGGTCTCCGCGGGGAGACGTATTGTCAACAACGCTTCGACGTAGCCGCGAGAGAGAAACTGTCAGTGGAAACGCTTAGAGAGGGAAACCAATCACCGTTTTCCTTAATGAACGCTGGTGCTTGAACCCAATGTAAGCTGGGAAAATTAGGAGCCATACATCACGACGTGGCGACATTTGGTTTATAGCGTGTTTAAATGTCCAAATAGAACAGGCCTTCCCATGTACCTACAGTACCATGTGTGTGTGTGTGTTCCACTGTGTGTGTGTATGTGTGTGTGTGTGTGCGTGTGCGTGTGCGTGTGTGTGTGTGTGTCCGTGTGTGTGTGCGTGCGTGCCAGAGAGAGTCCAAGTACAAAATGTGTTTTTACAATACAAAAGGTCAGATACACACAGTCTGTCTCACAAATGAGTGGAAATCTGTTCTCTCCTTTTTTTCGGTGTAAAAATGGATTTCCCCCATTGTGCTTATTTATAGGCACGGCAATAAGGAATCCAATTTTCCTTTCCTTTCGGGTCAAGAGATCGTCATATGTATAATGGTCTGCATGTGAGCAGAGAGATGGTACGGTACGGTACAGTACAGTACAGTACGTTACTGTACCTTTATAAATGTGAAAGAACAGGAAAAACAAACAAATAGAAAAAACAAACCCCGGTAGGTAAAAACCGTTTGGCTCTAATTGGCTCCGTGGAGGGAAAGACCGCGTCAAAGATGACATTCATTCAGGATGAGTGACGCTCGCCTCCTTACTGGGTGTGTGTGTGTGTGTGTGTGTGTGTGTGTGTGTGTGTGTGTGTGTGTGTGTGTGTGTGTGTGTGTGAAGGGGAAAGCTTGCAGTGTATGACTGTATTACCTGGGTGAGTTCAGGCCCTGGTTGTCTGTCTGTCTGTCTGTCTGTCTGTCCGTCTGTCTGTCTGTCTGCAGCCGACACGTAGCTCCCCCGTCCGTGGCACCACAACCGGGGTTAGACACTAACACATCCGTCCAGTCCACAGAGACACAGGCCTGGGAGGGAGGGGAGGAAGGAGGGAGGGAGGGAGGAGAGGGGAGGGGAAGGAAGGAAATCAAGAGAATATATGATGTATGACAGACACAGCCACAGATACACATTCTACGCACATGGTTAAACGCACATAGACGTGTAGAGTCAAGCGTGGTAACCATGGATTTCACAACGCCACGCCAGACTTCCCGGTCCTTCATTGCCATCCCCATGCAGTTCCTGCTTCACTGAAGCATGTGTCCCTATAGCGATGACATCAGGGAACGACAGTTTTCTATACCTCTGGTCTGCTTTGAGGCAGGACTCCAGAGAAGAAGGGAAAGATATAACCTCATGGTCGGCTCTGTAGCAGTGGCCGCCAAACTGTGTTCTTCTGGATCGGACTAGTGAAGAAACACGGGGAAGGTGGCCGTATATTAGATTAGTCGATGGGTGGCTCTTCCAAGAGAGCTAGACTAGTGGTGCTATGGTTCACACATGACTCACAACTGTAATAGTGTAATACACCAACAGTTTACACTAAGTGTGAATGAACAGGGTTTAAACTGGAATACACCAACAGTTTACACTAAGTGTGAATGAACAGCTAGGGTTTTAAACTGGAATATACCAATAGTTTACACTAAGTGTGAATGAACAGGGTTTAAACTGGAATATACCAACAGTTTACACTAAGTGTGAATGAACAGGGTTTAAACTGGAATATACCAACAGTTTACACTAAGTGTGAATGAACAGGGTTTAAACTGGAATATACCAACAGTTTACACTAAGTGTGAATGAACAGGGTTTAAACTGGAATATATACCAACAGTTTACACTAAGTGTGAATGAACAGGGTTTTAAACTGGAATACACCAACAGTTTACACTAAGTGTGAATGAACAGGGTTTAAACTGGAATACACCAACAGTTTACACTAAGTGTAAATGAACAGGGTTTAAACTGGAATACACCAACAGTTTACACTAAGTGTGAATGAACAGGGTTTAAACTGGAATACACCAACAGTTTACACTAAGTGTGAATGAACAGGGTTTTAAACTGGAATACACCAACAGTTTACACTAAGTGTGAATGAACAGGGTTTAAACTGGAATACACCAACAGTTTACACTAAGTGTGAATGAACAGGGTTTTAAACTGGAATACACCAACAGTTTACACTAAGTGTGAATGAACAGGGTTTAAACTGGAATACACCAACAGTTTACACTAAGTGTGAATGAACAGGGTTTAAACTGGAATACACCAACAGTTTACACTAAGTGTGAATGAACAGGGTTTTAAACTGGAATATACCAACAGTTTACACTAAGTGTGAATGAACAGGGTTTTAAAGAGAGTCAAATGGTGAGGATGAAGAACAGCTGCACAAATTGGCCTCGCTAAGGCACGCATGGCAACAGTTTGTGTTGCGTGTGATGTCCTACGAGAATATATAAGATGATGCACCGCGTTGAAAATGACTGTAGATGTCGAGCAAGCGAGCGACAGACAGACAGACAGACAGACAGACAGATGTTGTCTTGGACCATTTCCAAAGCAGGAGGACCAAAGCGAACCGAACTTGCTGCTGTAGCAGTGGGGAACAAACTTTATTCATTTGGAGGCTACTGTGATCGAGGGAACAACATGGAACAGATTGATGTCCATGTCTTCAACACAATGTCTTTATCCTGGAAGAGGTTACCTCCTGTTAAACCTGGAAGAGGAGAACCTGACCAGGAAGTACCATCCATGGGCTTCGGCCACACAGCTGTGTGCATAGAATATACAGTCTACATCTGGGGAGGCTATCCTTACGGCAATCTGCTCTATGCATTTGATGTTGACTCGCACGGATGGTTCAAACCCAGGGCTACCGGGTCTG
>NC_137879.1:3212344-3222344 GCF_963924005.1 Protomyctophum bolini | reverse complement strand
TCAGACAGGTCCTAATGCTGCATATACGTTCAGACGGGTTCAGATGCACAGATAGACCGTTCATCGTCAACGGAGGCCTGCATGCAGCGACAGACGGGAAGCTTACGAAGTTATACGAGGCCAATCACAAGTTTGAATGCAGCTGCTGCAAAAGATAAAGTTGAGCTGCGAAGCTGTTGAGCAACACGGGATTCAAAGCGACAAATATCGCTGTGAATCTTTGCATCATGCCTGCCCGGACGCAGCATAATTATAATCCTCTATATCAGTGGTTCCCAAAGTGGGGTCCGGGGACCCCCTTTGGCTTTTTCTTTTTATACTATTTAAAAAAGTTCAAATAGCTAATGTAGATCTTCTTAGTTGAACTACAAATATAAGTTTAGGGATAAGGGTTGGAGCAAGATGGAACCCTAAAAACCAAATGTCCCAACTCTCTGAGGTGACAGCAATTATTATAGCAAAAAGAAAAACAATTTGAAATACTATAAAAACACATAATTACACACGTAAAAAAACAACCCCAGGAAAGTGTTTCTTGTCTCCCAAACATCGTTCAAATGAGATCTGGTTGCCAAAAGGGGTGAGTTGTTGTTGCGTCATCACTTATTATTATGTCAGTTTAGTTTAAATAGTGAGAGAGGACCTGCATGATGTGTCCCAGCAGAGTGCTTTATCTCCACCGGGGCCCCTGTGGTGTCAGGGGGGCCCCGGGGTGTCAGGGGGGCCCCTGTGGTGTCAGGGGGGCCCCTGTGGTGTCAGGGGGCCCCCCCTGTCACCACCTACTCCATGCAGACCGTAGTGGGACACCATGCACTGCAGGGTGTCTCTACCGCTATCAACACTAATGGATGTCATCATGTTATGCTTGTGTTTGTGTTATAGGTTAAGGTTTCCTCGCTAATTAATCCATTTAGGACGGGTATACGCAACTAGCTGTGTCGCTTTAGCATTTAAACGTTTAGCATTTAACCAATTGTTTTTAAACTTTAGCCGTTGAAAAATAGCAGACGGAAGCATGTAGGTTTTTGTAAGTCGTGAAAACGTGGCTCAATTCGGAAGCATGTAGGTTTTTGTAAGTCGTGAAAACGTGGCTCAATTCTTCTGAATATATATCCTTTCACAGGACACTTGCTTCTGGGGGGGGGGGGGGGGGGGGGCTGGCACAACATATTTTCAGATAGGGGTCGGCGGCCAATTACATATCATTTGGGGGTCCTACATGAAATAGTTTGAGAACCAGAAACACTGATACAGAAACATCGTTTTTTTCAGAAATTTGTCATGATTTATAAGCCTGTTTTCTCAACTCGCTGTTTTCTGCAAGACATATCTCCAAAACTGGTGGGTCAAACTGAACCAACCAATATGTCAATTTGAAGCTATGATTCCCTGCTTTCATATGACATGAAAAAACGAAAATGCAAAAAAAGAATCCAATGGCAGTCCCTCAGTCAGATTTAGTCACATTTTATAGAAGCTGGCCTCGGTCCTAAGTGGGTTAACAGCAAGGAGGAAAATCAAGCCTGATGATGTGTTGTTCATGGGCTCAAGTCAAAGCTCTAAGTCATTATTAGATTCCCAAATCTAAATTTAGATATTAAGTCAGGCGTGTATATCACTTTATATCCTATAATAATAATACGAATGTACAATTTGCACCATTACAGAGATGACAAAGAACCCTATTGTACCTAATATGCATGAGGAGAACATTCTGTGACAATAGCTGATCTTCAAGCTCACAATGTGTCCCATTCTTTATTTTTTCTTATTCTTTGACCTTTTTGTGTTATTTGAGAGCATGTGCAAGCTCTCTTTTTTCCCAAGGATGCCTTGAACACAGCATGTAAAACAAAGTTATAAAGATGTTATAATTAAACACAGCAACAAACATTTAAACCACATTAAAAACAAAGTACAGATCTATGCGTCTATAGGGTTACATGAAACAGCTGCCGTCACTGTGTAATGTACTGTATGTACTGTATGTCGTCCAGAAGCACCCGCAATATGTCATATGGAGACCAATAAAAAAAAACATGCCCGTTTCTGAGAGTTCCTTGAAGTTTAATTGTTCCATTTTGTGTGGAGCACAGTGTTGTTGATGTCGGGAAGAAACCTCATAACTCCATTTTTGCAGGTCTTTGATTCTTCTTTTTGGCATAAATCAGCACTATTGAACACCCTTTAGGTCTGTGTGTTGTTTCATAAATCAGTGCTATTGAACACCCTTTAGGTCTGTGTGTTGTTTCATAAATCAGTGCTATTGAACACCCTTTAGGTCTGTGTGTTGTTTCATAAATCAGTGCTATATATTGAACACCCTTTACGTCTGTGTGTTGTTTCATAAATCAGTGCTATTGAACACCCTTTAGGTCTGTGTGTTGTTTCATAAATCAGTGCTATTGAACACCCTTTAGGTCTGTGTGTTGTTTCATAAATCAGTGCTATTGAACACCCTTTACGTCTGTGTGTTGTTTCATAAATCAGTGCTATTGAACACCCTTTACGTCTGTGTGTTGTTCCATAAATCAGTGCTATTGAACACCCTTTACGTCTGTGTGTTGTTCCATAAATCAGTGCTATATTGAACACCCTTTAGGTCTGTGTGTTGTTTCATAAATCAGTGCTATTGAACACCCTTTACGTCTGTGTGTTGTTTCATAAATCAGTGCTATTGAACACCCTTTAGGTCCGTGTGTTGTTTCATAAATCAGTGCTATTGAACACCCTTTACGTCTGTGTGTTGTTTCATAAATCAGTGCTATTGAACACCCTTTAGGTCTGTGTGTTGTTTCATAAATCAGTGCTATTGAACACCCTTTACGTCTGTGTGTTGTTTCATAAATCAGTGCTATTGAACACCCTTTAGGTCTGTGTGTTGTTTCATAAATCAGTGCTATTGAACACCCTTTAAGTCTGTGTGTTGTTTCATAAATCAGTGCTATTGAACACCCTTTAGGTCTGTGTGTTGTTTCATAAATCAGTGCTATTGAACACCCTTTAGGTCTGTGTGTTGTTCCATAAATCAGTGCTATTGAACACCCTTTAGGTCTGTGTGTTGTTTCATAAATCAGTGCTATTGAACACCCTTTAGGTCTGTGTGTTGTTTCATAAATCAGTGCTATTGAACACCCTTTAGGTCTGTGTGTTGTTTCATAAATCAGTGCTATTGAACACCCTTTAGGTCTGTGTGTTGTTTCATAAATCAGTGCTATTGAACACCCTTTAGGTCTGTGTGTTGTTTCATAAATCAGTGCTATTGAACACCCTTTAGGTCTGTGTGTTGTTTCATAAATCAGTGCTATTGAACACCCTTTAGGTCTGTGTGTTGTTTCATAAATCAGTGCTATTGAACACCCTTTAGGTCTGTGTGTTGTTTCATAAATCAGTGCTATTGAACACCCTTTACGTCTGTGTGTTGTTTCATAAATCAGTGCTATTGAACACCCTTTACGTCTGTGTGTTGTTTCATAAATAAGTGCTATATTGAACACCCTTTAGGTCTGTGTGTTGTTTCATAAATCAGTGCTATTGAACACCCTTTACGTCTGTGTGTTGTTTCATAAATAAGTGCTATATTGAACACCCTTTAGGTCTGTGTGTTGTTCCATAAATCAGTGCTATTGAACACCCTTTAGGTCTGTGTGTTGTTTCATAAATCAGTGCTATTGAACACCCTTTAGGTCTGTGTGTTGTTTCATAAATCAGTGCTATTGAACACCCTTTAGGTCTGTGTGTTGTTTCATAAATCAGTGCTATTGAACACCCTTTAGGTCTGTGTGTTGTTCCATAAATCAGTGCTATTGAACACCCTTTACGTCTGTGTGTTGTTTCATAAATCAGTGCTATTGAACACCCTTTAGGTCTGTGTGTTGTTTCATAAATCAGTGCTATTGAACACCCTTTACGTCTGTGTGTTGTTCCATAAATCAGTGCTATTGAACACCCTTTAGGTCTGTGTGTTGTTTCATCAGTGCTATTGAACACCCTTTAGGTCTGTGTGTTGTTCCATAAATCAGTGCTATATTGAACACCCTTTACGTCCGTGTGTTGTTTCATAAATCAGTGCTATTGAACACCCTTTACGTCTGTGTGTTGTTTCATAAATCAGTGCTATTGAACACCCTTTAGGTCTGTGTGTTGTTTCATAAATCAGTGCTATTGAACACCCTTTAGGTCTGTGTGTTGTTCCATAAATCAGTGCTATATTGAACACCCTTTACGTCCGTGTGTTGTTTCATAAATCAGTGCTATTGAACACCCTTTACGTCTGTGTGTTGTTTCATAAATCAGTGCTATTGAACACCCTTTAGGTCTGTGTGTTGTTTCATAAATCAGTGCTATTGAACGCCCTTTAGGTCTGTGTGTTGTTTCATAAATCAGTGCTATTGAACACCCTTTAGGTCTGTGTGTTGTTTCATAAATCAGTGCTATTGAACACCCTTTAGGTCTGTGTGTTGTTTCATAAATCAGTGCTATTGAACACCCTTTACGTCTGTGTGTTGTTTCATAAATCAGTGCTATTGAACACCCTTTAGGTCTGTGTGTTGTTTCATAAATCAGTGCTATTGAACACCCTTTAGGTCTGTGTGTTGTTTCATAAATCAGTGCTATTGAACACCCTTTAGGTCTGTGTGTTGTTTCATAAATCAGTGCTATTGAACACCCTTTAGGTCTGTGTGTTGTTTCATAAATCAGTGCTATTGAACACCCTTTACGTCTGTGTGTTGTTTCATAAATCAGTGCTATTGAACACCCTTTACGTCTGTGTGTTGTTTCATAAATCAGTGCTATTGAACACCCTTTAGGTCTGTGTGTTGTTTCATAAATCAGTGCTATTGAACACCCTTTAAGTCTGTGTGTTGTTTCATAAATCAGTGCTATTGAACGCCCTTTAGGTCTGTGTTTTGTTTCATAAATCAGTGTTATTGAACACCCTTTAGGTCTGTGTGTTGTTTCATAAATCAGTGCTATTGAACACCCTTTAAGTCTGTGTGTTGTTTCATAAATCAGTGCTATTGAACGCCCTTTAGGTCTGTGTGTTGTTTCATAAATCAGTGCTATTGAACACCCTTTACGTCTGTGTGTTGTTTCATAAATCAGTGCTATTGAACACCCTTTAGGTCTGTGTGTTGTTTCATAAATCAGTGCTATTGAACACCCTTTAGGTCTGTGTGTTGTTTCATAAATCAGTGCTATTGAACACCCTTTACGTCTGTGTGTTGTTTCATAAATCAGTGCTATTGAACACCCTTTAGGTCTGTGTGTTGTTTCATAAATCAGCGCTATTGAACACCCTTTACGTCTGTGTGTTGTTTCATAAATCAGTGCTATTGAACACCCTTTAGGTCTGTGTGTTGTTTCACAAATCAGCGCTATTGAACACCCTTTACTTTATGACTGTTCATACGTGGACTGACATATCTAACATGTGTTCACTGCATGTTATGACTGTTCATACGAGGACTGACATATCTAACATGTGTTCACTGCATGTTATGACTGTTCAAACGAGGACTGACAAAATTATATCTAACGTGTGTTCACTGCATGTTATGACTGATATGTGGACTGACATATATCTATGTCAAACATTTGAATAAAAAAATATAGCAAGCTTTACCACACAATATTACTATCTACCAACTGCTATTATTTATTACCCATGACCTTTTCACATAAAATACAAAGACGCCATCAGTAAAGACGGTATCCTGAGAACTCGCCAGTTTTCCAAGTCGCCGCGTTTAACTGCATTTTAGTTTCACTTAACCGATCGTTTAAAGTGCATTGAATTCAATAGTTGTTTAGAGTTAACACTAGATTAAGTAGGAATGCTAAAAGTTTAAACACCGAAAGTATACCGAAACAATGTCATTTATTAGTAAACAGTATCCTGAAATGGTAGGTCTACTTATCATTGGTGTTCAGATACTCACCCTTTTTATCATCATCTAGATCAGGGGTAGGCAACCTTTGGCACCGGTGCCAACCTTGGCACAAAGGAGGGTGATCACTGGCACACTGGCATGGAAATAAAATTAAATACCGTTAAATAAACAATTAAAAAAATGTAGTCAAATAAATGAATTCACTCATTTGTATGTAAATTACATCCTGCACATCATTGTACATTCATTAAAACTGTGAACTCTGACTGGGGGAGGGAGATAGGAGGGCTCTACTTAGAGTCTAATGATCATTATAACAATGTGAAAGAATATTTAACAAGGGAAAATGTTATATTCGTGGACAATCAAAACATGTTGTGTCATTAAAGTGACACACTGACTATCTAGAAACTAAAAACATGGCACTTTGTTTCAAAAAGGTTGCAGACCCCTGATCTAGATGACCATTTAATTGCACAAAATAAATTGATCACTTTGGAAATTAACTCTAACATCTGTGGGTTTGACATAAATACTACACTGATGAAGACAGCATGTTAGCATAACGATGAAGACATTGATGAAGAATGAAGACGGGGCTCGGGAGGCAAGCACAGAGCAGACCCTCGGGGGACACCACCATGCAGTCAGTGAACTAAATACACAGGTTCTTCTGACTGAGTGCTTGCCTTAGACTTATACACAGCAGACACACACGGAGGAAATGGAGCCTGCGGGCTACTTAAAATAGATTTAATTCCACTGTTTACACAGATTAGGAAGGACAAACAGGATAGGAGCCAGCATAAAGAAACCCAGATAATTCTTCTTTATCTGCTGAAGGCTGGTGGGGCGCCTCCTCTCCTCTCCTCCCCTCCCCTCCCCTCCCCGGCTCCACCCTAAGGCTGGTGGGGCGCCTCCTCTCCTCTCCTCCCCTCCCCTCCCCTCCCCGGCTCCACCCTAAGGCTGGTGGGGCGCCTCCTCTCCTCTCCTCCCCTCCCCGACTCCACCCTAAAGGCTGGTGGGCGCCTCCTCTCCTCTCCTCCCCTCCCCTCCCCGGCTCCACCCTAAGGCTGGTGGGGCGCCTCCTCTCCTCTCCTCTCCTCTCCTCTCCTCTCCTCTCCTCTCCTCTCCTCTCCTCTCCTCTCCTCTCCTCTCCACCCTATATACAACCTCTTAATCACTATCAGCTCATTGTGGGTTAAACCCGGGTTCATGCCATCATTCTGATGGCATGCATGCAGATCTGCTATTTTTTGAAGAAAATAAATTTTGTGGTGCGAATCTTTAACTATATATTCTTTCAGAGCGGACGTTTGTAACTCATATCTTTGCTTCTGAGGGAGGGTCCCTGGAACAACATATTTTCAGATGGGGGGTCGGCGGCCAATTACATATTTATATTCCTGGGGGTCCTTTTGACATGAAAATGTTTGAGAACGACCGACATAGAAACATAGGGTTGTTCCGAAAACTGTCCGTTTTAGAAGACATTTTTGTGCCTTATAGCCGTTCTAATATGTGTTATGAAAGTCGAGCCACTATGAGTTAAGCCATGTTTCAACCTATTATCAGTGTATCTTAAAATAGCAGCCATGTGATGGATCATGCAGAAGTTTATAGGCTACGTCATACAGTATACATACAGTATACCAGAATGTTTAAGCTCCTTAAAATCACTATGTCTGAGTGAGGGGGAACAGATACTTCTAAGGGCCTATATATCAAACGACAACCTACATCAAACCCTAACCTAACCATAACCGCAAGCACGGAGCAACGCATCCCTCACCAACCTTAATCCGGTCGGGCCAATGCTATGTCGAACCAAAGTCTGCCTCCCATGTCCCATCCATATCAAACATTAGTGTTTATACGCCATACAACTTGAGGCATATTAAGTGATCTATATGTGATCTGTCCTGCTGTGACCAATGTGCATTTGTTCAGATTGTGGCTACTGGGTGGGTAGTAGTCTACTACTGTATAGGGTCAGATCTACTGGGTGGGTAGTACTGTATAGTACTGTAGGTCAGAGGAGCAACTGGGACTGATGGGTTTTGGTGCCAGCAGGGCAAACTGAGCCCATGAATCATGATGAATAGGATATTGTACACAAATGACTTACACAAAGGTTTGTATTAGAGTTAAGTCTGTCTGTACTTACGTGTCAGGAATGAGTTACGGAGTATAGGACCCAAAAGGATGCAGGCACGCAGATGCAGAGCAGATTATCTTCAAGGTGTTTATTTTTACTATCAAAACAAGGTTATTCCAAAAAAGGCGAAACACAGGCAAGACGTTTCAAAATTCAGACACAAACCTCACTCAGATAGGTATACCAACAAGAACACATGGCAAACAAAGGGCTTAGACAGGGGTAACAGGACACGGGTGAACTCAATATACAATCAGCCACATGATAGGCTAACAGGCAAACAGAACACAGGTGACTTCTAGGATACAATCATCAGGTATATGTATAAGACAGAACAGGAAACACCAACAAGAGGAGGCAGGAAAACACAGAACGATACTACAAAATAAGACAAAACCAAAAACAACAACAGAGTTAACGGTAAACCAAAACCAAACACCACAATTAAGGCAAATCTTTACAATATTTTGTTATCCACCATCACCACCATGCTATTGATGTTGGTATGATAGGAGTTAACAGGGCAAACCTTGATCAAAATCTAATTGTGTATAGACACACATTGTGTAGATTTTTAACAATAATTTAACTCTTGAGAGCGTCAAATGAACTATTAGGGTCCATTTGGTTACCAACTCTCCATTTATCTGGGTATAACACCACCTGGAAGTTGGAACCCCCTCAAGAACCATTGCTTAATGTACAGTATGAATATTGATGAATGATATATAAACAATTAGATTGTTATTTTTAAATCAAATTTCCCCACTGCATGGGCCCAAGGCCAGGCCAAATTGATCATGTGATCAAGAACTTAGGTTTATATCAGAACTAATGTTGTATAGAAGGCCTATAATTATGCAAAATGTTTCTAGGGGTGCATAAGAATTAAGTAGGCTACAGGTCTACTTTCATTAATATTGTATTTTATTCTGGCCACTGCCACATTTAAATTCTTACATATTTTTTTTTAGTAAAAAGGGTTTTAAAATTTGAGCAAATTAGTCTACTTTAATTGGTATGGAAGTGTTGCGTGCGGTCTCTAATTATAATCAGCATACGATTGGGCACTGTCTGTCTGTCTGTCTGTCTGTCTGTCTGTCTGTCTGTCTGTCTGTATAATTACGGTATAATTAAAAGAGAACCCCTTTGTAAAGTCATTCCGTGGGCGTGGTGGTGGTCTTTGGGTTTGGGTTTGGGGGGGGTCTCTAGATCTCCTGTCAGCTCCATCAGCCCTGAAGGCTCTACGGTCTGTTGGAGAGAGAAGTGACCGCAGCAGCACAGCTCGCTCGCTCTCTCTCTCTCTCTCTCTCTCTCTCTCTCTCGTTGGCTGAGCGCTCCGAGGCTAGGCGTCACTATCCGTCCCGTCAGGCAGGCAACATCCACCCACTCCTCCCACACTGTGTGTGTGTGTGTGTGTGTGTGTGTGTGTGTGTGTGTGTGTGTGTGTGTGTGTAGAAACAGCTTAGCTTAGGCTACTGCCTGGAGTCGCTAAACCGTGCGTGTGTCCAGTGTCCGTCATACGGAGGATTACCTGCTGGATCTGTATTCTGTGTGTGTGTGTGTGTGTGTGTGTGTGTGTGTGTGTGTGTGTGGGTGGGAGTCCCGCGTAGTTCGCTGTCCTGACGTCCCGTGCGTAAAATATTAAGCGACCAAACGAATGAACCGAGGAGTAGCCTATACCGGAGGAAAACAAACACCAACCCGTTGTCATTTCATCCGTCTTGAGTTCTCCATCCCCTAAAGGAAATAACTTATTGGGACTGTTTTCTTCTACAACCCCCGGTCCCCCACACTGCTTATTGGGACGGTTTTCTTCTACAACCCCCGGTCCCCCACACTGCTTATTGGGACTGTTTTTCTTCTACAACCCCCGGTCCCCCACACTGCTTATTGGGACTGTTTTCTTCTACAACCCCCGGTCCCCCACACTGCTTATTGGGACTGT